>NW_019211454.1:40067493-40288432 GCF_002443255.2 Varroa destructor | reverse complement strand
ATACGTAAATAATCTTTTTGAAGAACAAGAAGAAGCTAAGTGATTGGAAAAGAAAAGCCTAGGGAAGGAAACCCTATACGATGAGAGCTTTGTGGACATGGTTGTGGTAACTAGCCGCGCGTTGACCGTAAGGATAAAGTATGAGTCCAAGCTCGTTCATGTGCCTCGATGGGATAGCGCCAAAGCGAAAGACGAAGCTCTAAGTATGTCATAGTGAATATGTAGAATAGAAGTGATTGTAGAAGAAGTTGTATTATTGTGGAAGGTCCGAGCATAGCCGGGTAGTATTGTCAAATATTTACCTCCTCGGCCGAAGTGAGGTCCCTCAGGTAATTGACGTAGATATCCCCAAGGAGTAACAGGCCCTTAATGTGAAACGGGTGGTGATTGAGGAGCATCTCGACGAAATGCATCGACTCGAGAGGGCGTTGCTGCTCAGATAACAGCAGAGCGAGGTTGAACAGAGCGCTACGCATGTCCCCTTTGATCTGAAAATGTACAGGACAGTCGATACTGATGTGGTCCAAAGCAATAATCATGTTTAGGATATATCTACTTATAAAGTGAACCCTACACAATGTCTATGTATGTCAAAAATGCGTCGCTGACGCAACGAAACGTGACATCCATTTGCTGCCAGTGATTAATTTATAATTCCTAAATTATAAGTTATGATTCGTTTGACTGCAGAAAGCCAAGAAGCCAATCGAAATTCCTTCACTAGAGATTTACACATAATATGTTTGGTTGATAAGCTAGAATGAAAATAATTCCGGCCATAAAGAACTAGTAAATATACAATACTGGCTGAGTGATTCGGGATAGATGGCATTAGTTATCCTATATCTATACACGTTTAGAACCTACCTCAATGGCTTTGCGAAAGTTGTCTTCAGCGGCCGCAAAGTCCTTGTTCTCTAGTGCCAACATCGCCAGATTGAAATATGTTTGCTCGGGACTTTGTGCTTCTCCTCGCTGCATCAGTCGTATCCTATAAACGGAGAGTGACGGCACGTGTGAGAGTAGCACATATAAACAAAGAAGACAAGCGCAAGCAACATGCACCAGCGTAGTAGATTAGACAGAAGAACAATCGCACCCAATCGTTACTGCTGTTTGGTTTCTGCTCTTTGTTCCCTCCTACTTCACGCAATGCCGTGTAGACTAGTCGTATGACGGGAACAGAATAAGATAAAAAGGAGAACAGAGAGAGAAACAAGGAGACATCTTGCTCAATAACACTGAAGTGGATATGGATAGGCAGACACATAAGCGAGCGATATGAAAGTGGAGTGAACCCGCTGTCTCATAACGCCGAGCCGTGTCTCCAATCAGATCTACACTCAGGCCAGCTAACCCCAGTTCGCCAGCCGGCAGCTGACGCGGCTAACGTGAGTTGAACAGACCTACAAATAGGACCCTGCTCAACTTGTGACCCGGTTACGTCCGCGCATCTTCGCCCGCTATTCTACTAATACGTATTGACGAACGGAATTCCGTTAACTGACGGCACGCGTGGAAGCGCAGCGTGAACCGCTAGCTTGTCTAAATAGTCTTTTCTCTTCATAGAGCTTTTACATATTATAGATATACGTACATTTTATAGGCAGGTACAGAGTCCCGTACATAGGAAAAACAACCACTTTCGTTGTACAAAAAGGGTGCGGGGGGGGGGGGGGGCATAAAGAATACAAGCTTAATGATAGTTGGACAAAAAGAAAATACGAGAACTTGGATTTTGGACTGCGGAGGAAGACAAAGACGTTTCACATCATAAACTTTTGCTGTTTTGCAGTTGCTCTTCAGCTCAGAAACAAAACACGTACGAAAAACTTACTGCCTAACCAGTGAACATAGTAACACTCTAGCTAGTTACCTTTGATTTATTGCCGGGTGTGACGTGGTGAGCCCAGACTCTTGAAGCAATATAGCAGAGTTGACAAGCGACGGCTCATGGCGTGGATCGAGGTCAAGTGCTTTGATGAATAGCGAAAGTGCTTCCTCATTGCGTCCTTGATCCATCAGCATAACAGCCAACTGAAGGAAACGGAAAAGTGCTATGAATCTCTTTAGGCCTCATAGGCGTTCTGGCTATCAAATTCTACAGTATGAAAAAAGTCAGCTTACTACTGAGTGTTCAATAGGTTAGTGTAAAACACCTGATCTCAGATGATTTATTGGAATGGCAATGGGCGGAAGGATGGTATCAAGTTCACACGAAGATCTCTCCTTAGTGTTCAAAATGCTTTTTACCTTAGCAGTTACTGTGATTTATTAATAATCGCTTATAAACATCAATAATGAAGAAATCGGCTTAATTTACAATAAATCGACAGTAAGTAAACTGCGACGCTTGTTCAAAAGTTGAAGAACAAGCAAATTTTTAACCATTTTCGAGGCTCTTTTACTACAATATTAAATTCGAATGTAGCTATCATTATCTTAAGCTTAGTGACAGGTTCCATTATCATATTTTTGCTTAACTGTTTCAAATGAAATTTGATTTCCGGGCAAGCAAACTAATGCGGGTGTTGCAAATGCGTTTTTTTCAACCTGGAACGCCTATTGCTGCAGCCTTATTTTGACTAAGTTTCCGGTTTTCCGGTCAACGTGGAAAATGAAAAGGACATACAAAGAAAGCGCGGCCAATCAAAAAGAGCAAGATCTTTCCGATGATTGAGTGCATTGGACACAAAGAGGAAAGACTGAGACAAGATGGTAGCACTTAAAACAAGTGGACTATGGATCAAGCTAGTAGATTTACTCACGTTGTAGTGCGTATCTGGGTTG
Organism: Varroa destructor; assembly: GCF_002443255.2. NCBI lineage: Eukaryota > Metazoa > Arthropoda > Arachnida > Mesostigmata > Varroidae > Varroa > Varroa destructor. The sequence continues at coordinate 40,285,642 of NW_019211454.1, read as the reverse complement.
TCCTGATCGATAGCTGCTGCTCTTTCGTACATTCGTACAGCTTCTGTCGTTCGGTTATGGCGAAGAAGGAGATCCCCACGCGTTAAATATGCCTCTGTGAAGTCCGCTCGTAGCTCGATCACTTCGCGTAACAGCTGAAATCCCCAAATCAGACGCATCTCATCAGTCTCGTTAGCGTAACGATGCATTTAAGCAAGCGGTTGTCAATGTCCCACCTCAACATCGTAGACAGCTAGCCGCTATGTCCACTAGCGAAAATTAAGTCCGTTCGGCGTGGCGGATTCACATAAATTGTAGTGAACGGCTGATTTTCGGTTCCTTTCGCCCACTCGTTTTGTCCACTATTCCATCGAGACAGACCTGCTCTGGGCCAAAGTTCTGCGGCTGCTTAATGGAGCGATGCCGAATCCGTTGTCACCCGTAGTGGAGTCTACGGAAGTTGTACTAATATACGGCAGCGTTTGCTGACAAAACCTGCCTTCAGCTGATGTGCTTGATGAGCTCAACGCTTGGCTGTGTCTTAGGTTCAGACCCTAGCAGCATTTAGCATTGACGCGATTGAAGTCGACATGCCAAGACAGAACCATCGTCGGCTGAAGTCGGCAGCTTTCCTGATTGGATCCGGCTACCGATCAACCGACTAGCGTGACGATGCCTAGTTTCATCGTGGCGTCACACTGCCCGTCTGCTCTGATGACCAACCGGCCCGGCGACCTCGGCGGTTTGCCTGCTACCCCACTTGTCTACTCCATGTAAAGCTCCCTCTTGTTTCGTCAACCATCCATAACACAGCACCTCCCTGGTCGCAACGGCCAATTAACATGAGGCTAAATTACGCTGTAACGACGGTTTCTGCACAGCGCACAGAATGGGAAGCACTAGGTGGCGAGCTCAGGGAACTCGTAGTTTGGGGAGGCTGGCCGAGAGAAGCCGTGGGTAACGGAATGGACTGCATTGGAACGGTGCACTCGAGGCTGTAGTGAGGATCGAACCGCCGTCCTTCGGTGTCGTTCGGTTCGTCAAGCCATCAGCGATGGCTACGATGGTAGAGGGGGATAATAGAGAAGGCGTGGCGGGCTGCGTCGACGTCGCCGCACCAGCACACGTTTATGTTAGCGACACGACAACTGCCGCTAAAACAGAAATAATGAGCAAAAAGTAGAACATAGTTGGGGTAGTTGTCCACAATTCACTTGGCTTAGCTAGGTTGGGTTAGTTGCTGGATTAAGGCCGGAGCAAGGCCAGCAAGGGCCGCACTGTCGACGTGGTGGACTATGCAGGCGCAGTATTGCAGTTACTGCTATCGTCATCAACCCCGCAGAGTCACACGCAATGCTGACAGCCGTGGCAGTATCAACATCCTTCACAAGGCTTGCTGCTGTCGTCCCATGGTCTCACAATCTCCAACCTCATAGGCTCCTTTTATCTGATTACTTCCCGTCACTGCATTAGTGACTAATCATCGACTTCAACACAACCGACCAGGGGAACTTATCCATCGGCTTCCAAAAAATCACCATGAGCAAAAGCTTTAGCGGAATTACCCAAAGTATGGGGTAACCGAACGAGAATCCTTGTATATGATATACGTATTTGTGAGTAAATTTCTGGGTAAAACTTATGAGTGGGCATCTGTTCTTTGATTTCGTAACATACAATTTTGTCGTAATCATATGGGTCTTGTGCCTAGCGACCAATTTAATATTTTTGTCTAATCAACTGATCTTGCCTGCCAAATCGTTTCACCATAAAGTGGTTAGTTGCTGTTATTGGTCTGCCAATTTAATTATCTAAAGCGGAATGGTCTGAGATTAGTATTTTAGGAAGGGTAGAATTTTTAATGCCAGTTATTCAGAAAGAGAGAAAACCACTATTTTCGGAAAATTCTTTCCTGCTTTAGAATAAAAAGTCTTGATAGAATAGACTCGACGCATATGCTTGAAGTTGCAGGAGCCCCCCGATAATTTAGTCGTTCGTGCTACTGTAATAGAAACAAAAACGCCAACTTTTTCTTATAGTAGAATAGTAGTCTTACAGCATGGTTGTATATCACAAATGGGCTTGTCTGTGGTTTTCTTATGAGCTTGTTTGTCCATATCACGTATAGCCTTATAGAAACATACGAAATCTGCTCCGTTTGCATTTTACTAATACGTAAGCGTAATTCACTGTGTATATGCTTCCGTATAAATTGTTACTATAGCGACAACTTTGACAGGAAGCTGGGCTGGATTGCACCAGACTATTCTAAGGTGATATATAATCACAAATTGCCCTTCCAAAAGCCTACTCATTTACAATGGGTATGAAATTTTTCTGTATGCATTGTGCTGTTGAAGCATGAGCTTTTGTCTCAACTGGTTAGCCCAATACATCCTGGTCGATTGACTGGAAGTCCGGTGTGCTAATCTAATAAACCCGTCAGTCGCATATAACAGCTCGATATGATCGATCACGTTCTATTAGATACAATTCCAGGCGTACTCACATCGTCGGCCTCTTCATATCGTGAGTGGTTTGCGGCGATCAGAACAGCCAGATTGAGGAACACCTGCAAATGACTCTGGGTCACTGTTACTCGTCCCTGGTTCGCGCTGGGTAACAAGTTCCTGGCGCGCCGGTAAACCTTTTCAGCTTCGGGCAAACGTCCTGCTGTTGTGAGAAGGCGCCCCATATTAAGGTAGCCTCGGACGTCTCCTGGCTGGAGCCTGTAATCAATATACGAACAGAAATTTACATCGATCATGTGCGTCATGCGAGCCAAACAATATACCTGCCTTTTGAATTTTACTTGTCGAAAGCAGTAGCAATACGTAAAATAATAATCGAATTAAGTATATTTGTATAGATAATTTTCTGATTGCCGCATAAAACTTGTCGTTCACTTCTGTATTTACTACCACAAAAACAACGCACTACATGTTTAGCTGAAGATACATAGGTTAATTTGAAGGGAGAGTCTTATTTTATTGGATATTTCAAGGTCGAATCGACTTTAAAAAGCGTCACGTAACAGCTTTGAGAAACAGGAAAACGTAGAAGTGAACATACATAAATTAAGGTACGTCCAATAGTTGTAATGGCGACATGATTGTAGATAAAGGCGGATTGTTTTGAGCATCCTAATTCGAAAATGTTTTTTGCCACTACTTAATACAAACTTCCCTTCTACCGAAAAGGCTTGATAAACCTGGTCAACTTGGTAGATATTTTAAGTTAATATTTTTCGATTAGTTTGAAGTTTCTTCTAAATCCAGCCAGTATTCAATTAAAATATAATTATCTGGAAGTATATTAATCGTAGAATTTCAATTATGGGTGCACTCGACAGTCTTTTTGCTATGTATATACAGCATATTGCAATGTTTACTTATCTTAGTTATTTCAAGTTATTTTTCCAATTAGTACTTTCTTAGCAATTCTCTGGCTGAGCGGAAGACCGGTGTTGTAATAATTTTTTAACTTTTTCGTCATTCAAAAAAAAAAGAGAGACTTTAGGTACCTTCTAGTTTTTTAGTCTGGATTTTTTTGTTTTAATATTTGGCATTTTTGAAGACTTTGTAATACATTGACATTTTGTAAAACCATTCTAAAATGCGTGATAAAAAAAACAGTGATAAAAAAGCGAATGATTAAAAATAACATTTTTTATAACCATTGCATATAACCATAATAAGCATTGCAACACGCATGTCTTAAACATGCATTTATCAAATGCAGCCATAGTGAGATGCAGACTGCGATCATTGGAACTGATTAATGACTAAATAATATTCAGAACCCTTATTGTTCGAATGAAATGGATAAAAGTATTACTTTTAGGGAAAAAAATATATCTTCTTGTATTAAGCTAAAATATTCGTTAAATGAGAAAAACCCGTATAGAAATTTCAAAAACGGTAATAACTACAACCAACATTTGTGTACGAAGCTTTTCGGCAATTTCCTTTTTGACATCTTTGTAGCGTAAGCTCAGCGCCTTCAAGACACTTGAAAAAAGTCGCTTCTGTGATGTTGCATTTCTTCATATAATATCGCTATTTCTCTTGACGCTAGTTGACAAACTTCGAATCCCTTCAGCACGAACTTGAAGTTTACTGATAGGATTTCTGATGGTTTGCTATGTAATACCGTGGAACGGCAGCGACAGGACCAATACTTTTGAGGAGCTAAATTTCGTTTGCCCTTGGCGTGTTCAGTGCTGTAGAACACTTTTTTCCGTTTTCAGAAACTCTCATTGCAGTAAAAGCGGCAGTCAGAGGCAGCACCAACAGAACCAGGCACAGCAAAGTCGATATCCGCAAAAAATACGCGCAAGCATCCCGTGGCTTCCCGTTATTCCTTCATCGTTCCCCTGCCCAAATTTCGCTTGGGCCTTCCCTCAGCGAGTCTTGCAACCCTTAACTTCTCCTTAGTATATCCTAGAAATAAGCTAATGATGTTACCGCAACCTAGACCGGCCGTCACAGAGGCAAGTAGATATCTGCAGCTTCAATGAAGGCGATGATGACGGCAGACGCGACGTTCACAATAGTGGCAGCGATGGCTTTCCATATCGTTGTGTTGTTTCTCGCCATTTTTGCGGGGCAGCCATCACCGTAGCGTGTAAGCGCTTCGATCCTACGGGAGCTAAAAAGGGATTGGGGTGATAGATTGAGGGAGCAGAGATTTCTCCCGGTTTTTCGGTAATTGGTTCGTGCTCGATCCATGTCGACGTCGGTTTTTGACTCTCGGCGTTGTTTCTCGTGGCGCCTTCACCACAAACATCGACTCATCTAGCCACCATACCCTTTGTCTCTGCCATTACATCCTTTCTTAGACAGCACGAGAAGAACGTCGAAAAACGGCCGCGGAGTTGCGGTTAAAACGGCATTGAGCGATGTTGCAAAGAACGAAAGGGACGTGACGCGGGTATGATGTTCTGGGAAGAATCTGGTAGGGTCAAGGTGGCTGGGGCACCGCGCTTCGCAAGCATGCATATTCTCTACGCGGTGCTAATGTTCAGCAAAGGGCGTGCTAGTGACAGGGGTCAGGAGCAAAATCGAGGAGTGAAGTAAAGAACTTGAATGAGCAGGCGTTCCCATCAGGACTGCCAGTCTAAGCCCTTCATTTCTGGCGCGGCGCCGATGCGCAAGATGTGTGGTCAGACAGAAGAAAGGCAGCCCGGCATGTGAAAGAGGTCCCGACGCTTTCGAACTAAGTCAACAATGCTGCGTCATCCTTCAGCAGAACCATCGAGGCTACGTTTAACCAACTCTAGTGGAGCTACGGAACAAACCTTCTTACCGAATATCCGTGGCACGCGGTCAACACCATGCTGCGAGTCCGCTCTTGACGCGAACGCAGCATCAAAGGATCGGCTCTTACGAAGTGATAGGCAGAAGTAACAGCGGAGTCTCTCGAGTCGTTTGGGAAACAAACCAGCTACGAGAAGAAGGCAATGATAACGGGAAAAAGAACGCAGGAACAAAGGGAAAAGAGCCTGTTCCGGGTTACAGTAACAAGGGCACAAGAATGAACAGTATGTCGTAAGCGGATGAAGTAGCGTTAACAGAAGCAAGAAAAAGGGATGGATATAGTGGCAAAAACGGCCAGAAAAACAGCGTTTCACCAGCCGAGGGATGGAAACGGACGATGCGATTTGTGTGTGGAAACACTGTTATTAGGGGATCAGAGAAAAAATATAGGGGATAAAAAATGATAGAAAAAGGAGACGGGAATACAAGACGCTGGACGACATGGCCACACGTAGGCTGAGGTCCACCCGTGCAAACCGGTGGCTAGAGAAAAAAGGAAAAACACGCAAAAACATCAGCCATCCAAGAATCACTGAGAGGAGAACAGGATAGGTTTTGTGCACAAGAAATAGATTGAAATTCGTTGTCTGCTGCAATAACGAAGAGAGAATTGATAGAACCAACGAGCAAACTAGCCTGATTAATGACAAAGGACACGTTTTTTTCTTGCGTCACAGTGAATTCGGACAGTACTTAACCTTCGAAGTAACATTTACAACGTATTTTTGATATCTTAAAGTAGAAAGCCAACGTATTCAGAAAAACGTCAAGATCTAACAATTAAATAATATAAATAAATTAAGAAGAGAAATATAGGCGTCAAGGTGAGCTGTTTAATGGTTTACATAAACAGCACTTATGCCTACGGTTCAAATGCTTTTTTGGAAATTTCTAGGAAACTCTACAAAACAGTTCAAATCTATACCTCATGATTACTTTCGTGGACTTAGTTAGCGAATAGCTTCCGAAGAGAACACGTTTTCAGTAACCATAAACTGGCCTATAACTACCTTATGTACTACGTATGGAATAGAAGCCATAGCTTTTTGGCTAATGTTTGAGTGCGTGAATGTACATCAGAAATCGATACGCACGGAACTTCTGGCGTTTGCGCTTTGTTTTTGTATAAAAAAATGTGTGTTATCATAAGTGCAGCTCAAGGTACTAGCTGGTATGTGGCAGGCCATCATTGACTTCTTGCTGCGGTTGGTGGGGGTCTTTCTCACCGCCATCAGCATCCTTGTTGTTGCGCCCTTTCTTGCGTTGTTTCTTATATTATTACGACGATAGTGTTCTGTGCTAGATATAGGTACTATTATCAGCGACTTATGAGTAATATCTACCTATACACAAACAGCAAAGTAGGTAAAAAAAGGTGCGAATGAATATAGCCACGTATTTTGGTATATTGGCTAGCAGCCATATAAAATGGAAATCCGGCTTACAGGCCTGCTCTTCTGGGTGACCATATTGTATCGGCATCAAGTGCAGCTGAATAAAGTGAAGTGAGTTGGGCTGGCTTGCTGGCAGCCCGCCAGACCGTGTGGAAAAGCCGACCAAAGTGGCGACGCACACTTACTTTTTCTAGCGAACCCAGACACATCCGCGTACTCCCTCTCGTTCTCTATCGCTTTGTCTCTCTTTGTCAGTTCTCTACGGCCTGGGCCAATCGCTATGGGCCGGTAGAGTTGGTCATTCGCTGTCGTTTGGCTAGCCCGCTTAGCGGCCCAGCAGCTCACCCCGCACACGCGGCTCACATAAACTGGCTCCTTAGAATGCAATAGAACCTCTTTTGTGGATGTGGTAGCAGCTAGATACTGAAGTGGCCAAAACGCCTCTGGCCGTCAGCTGGTTCCGATCTATGAATAATGTATATCTTCTGCTGCAGACAGGTCGGATGACCGCCTCGATATGGCAACAGATATACATTAGTGATGGCCTGCCTGCCAACAGACTCACTGAATCTTACACTCATTCTATATCCAACGCAAGCTCACACATACATATACAAACCAATAGCTCACCCATAGCGACACAGATTCACGTAGTGAAGCACGAAATGTTCATTGTCAATAAGTCTGCCCCGGCGGTCGATTAGCTTCCTCAACTCCTCAGTGAAGGCTGGAAACTGTGGACTCGAGCGGAAATCTGTCGCGGCGACCCCGCCATCGGTAACTGGCTCCACAGAAGCAGACGTTTGCTTTGAGTGAAATCAAGATAGCTGCTGCTACATCCATTCTCTCTGTACTGAGTTAGTATCCGCTTTAACCAGTTGTGCCGTACTAGAAACACTAGCAGAACGCGCGAAATTGACAGTTATTTTTTGTTGTAAAATTGGGCGTACACCCCTTCGAGCTCAAGAGCTCAAATGCTATCTAAATAACCATCAAATATTGCCGAGTTTTTGGTGGGAAGAATATCATCCACATTCCGTCAATCCGTATACGCTGAACCTGGCTGCTTTCCTCTAATTTACTTGGATATAGCGACCAAGAATTAGATGTTGTGTATACTTAAATAATAATGTTAGCGAGGAGATCGTTATAATTCGATATCTGCGACACTACCGTCATCAAAACTATGCTTTGCCATAAAATGTACGACTTAAACATCTGTTCTTTTATACGTACGTTACTCCGAAGCTAATTCTAAATAGCCTAGCGAGTTGAGCGGTACTGTCCACTCACTCTTCCAACGTAAGCCCGTTATCTCAGTATTGGCTCTATTGCCGGATATTGGACCAGTAAGGCATGGCCTGATCCCGAGAAACGCAACACTTCGACAGAAGTCATTAAATATCTGTGAGGAGTGAAGCGGCGCGAGGCAGTGAGAAAGAAATGTCAGAAGAATGTTGAAATCGCTTTTAGCTGAGTTCTAATCTGCGCGTTACTTCAATCACCTCCTGACGATTATTTTTCCTTGCTTATTATTGTTTTGCACTTATATATTATACTGATTGTAATGACAACAGCCATTATCTGTAATTCTGTAATACTACTGTGCGATGCAAATATAATTACGCTTTGGCTCAATAGAACCGTGTACGACTTGCGGTAATACATTATAAAATATCCAATTCACTTCACTTTCATGCTTATGACGCGAAGGATACGCCGTAAACAGCTTAAAAACCTTTCGACGTCGGAGGAGTCCATTTTCGGTGTGGATTATCCTGTAATGAGCTACCGTCCGTAGTACGGCTCAAAAGCAGCAGAAAACTGATCGTGCATAAGTGGGATCGAATGGTAATATTTGTTTAGATAGTTAAAGCGATTGCTTTATCTCTCACTGGCGTTACGTTAGAACAAATTGGTAGCCGATTTTTCATCTAGCTTTGTTGTTAACCTTGACTGTTTTCTACCCACTTATCTACTAAATGGGCACTTAAGTTATAACCCGTGTTTGTACCACTTTCTGTGCCTGAAATGGGGGTTCTTACATCTGTAGTGCGAATGCTCTCATTCATACGATATGTTGTTATCTATCACGTCAGCCACGGTCGATCGGATTGAATATAACCAAGGTCCAGTCAAGCCCATTAACTCAATTACATGCCAATAGCAAGCTATACAAATGTGGTTAAGTGTTGGAGCTTGTCCTGACGTTCACCCTTCTCCCCGCGTGGTCTTCTTCCGCGTTTCTCTACGTCAAGTAGTATTTTGGACATAATCCCTTAAACTGAGCTAACTGTAATGATCTCTGTGATCATAATGACAAGATCCAGTCATCATCTACCGACAGCAGTTACGTATATTTCAGCGATCACAAACAAATTACGTTCTTTGCCCCTTGGGTAAGCAGGGAGTGGGTGACATCAACTGACAACGGTCAAGCAGAACGCAGTGATGAGCTCGAGAGAACCTCAAATTAGCTTTAAAATGTTTGTGCCGTGCACATGGCGGCCCAACTTTCATTTTCGTCCCCGGCTCTCTTCAATCTATATATATAAGGCCAGAAGACAAATAGAGCGATGGTCGATAGGTGACTAGCTGATGGACCAATAGCTCAGGTCACGTTTGGCGATACGATAATTATGTATATATATATATATATATATATGTTTACGGATCCTTTTATGTACAGCAGACACAGAGATACACGCAGATATGTCGGCGGCGAGAAACATAAGCGCTGCCAGCATACAATCGTGTAGGAGTTCGAAAACCCAGACAGGTTGGTAGTTCTTGCTTAATGGTTACTAACAGTTACTTCAGTGACCGTATATATGTACTAATGACTGATATATTTTATACACTTCACTGAAGACACTCCGGGGGTTCAACAAAGTATGCCAGTAGGTTAGCATTCGTATACATGCATGTGTATCAAAGGAAGAGAGAGTTCTCAAGGACGTGTTTGTTTGGTACAATCAATCGGAGGCATGAGTCGCTCACAAATTATTTTCGAAGACTGCTTTAATCTCCAACTAAACATTTGCAAATACTTTTAAATATAGCGGTATTGGTGCAATTTGCATTAAAAAAAAAATTCACCTAGATGTGAAACTGACGGCAAGTCATCGGCAGGAATTTTTTTTTCTTGAAAACAACCGTTAATTTCTACGTCAAAATTTCGAGATGGGAAGCAACCATTTTTTATGCCATTCCGACAGATTCTTAAGCTTTTTCAATGAAATTCTTATCGTAGAGTTTCGCGGGAGTCTTCCTCAAATGCTTCATGGATAGCGTGGACCGTCGATTCCGAGAAGCGCAGAAAATTTGTAATCTTGGTAAGGGGTCGACCGATACAAGCAGCTAATCTTAGTGTTTGGCAAATCTACGTACCTAATAGAGCCAATGTTTGCTTTACGAACCCCGCTGGTCTCGCCTCATGGTTGTGTGTTTTACTGCAAGAAAGAACCGGGTTTCTTCTAGTACCAAAAATAGTGAACGGACAGTAAAATGCCATCCTATTTATCGTGAATACAATATATACATATATATATATATATATATATACATGTAATAATCCTTTTGGTGTCCTCGATAATCTGACAACATACTTAGAAAAATTCACGCCATAAAAACTATGACAGGCGGTTCGAAAGAGGACAAACTGAACTCGGTTTAGCGTTTCGTGAAGATGGGCCCTGTACATGCTATCAGAGGGACTACAAAGGCAAGATCTGCGCAAATTAATTCGTAGTCCAAAAAAAAAAAGAGCTTATTCATTTTATTACGGATTCCTAGCATAAACAAGCTTATGTCCTCAATATAAACTGAAGAGGACTTATGTCATTTTGAAAGAAACCCCATATATATATATACATATATATATGCTGGAACAAGTTGAAACAAATGCAATTGCCTTTGGGAATCTTCGTTGAGCATCTACGTGCTTTTGTGCAACATCTGAGATTTTGTATATATTTGAGAGATAATAAACAAAAATACCACGGAGTGCATCAACATGTTGATAATCGATACACAAACCAGTCAACCCGTCCACGGCCGCCCTCACACCCCCAGAAACATAAACAGCAAAACAATTCCTTGTGTACATGACAACAAAAAAGTATATTCTGCCCAAAAACAATAGTGGGAATTTGTGCTAGTATCTTGGAGCTTTAAGTATATAACGAACATACAGCATGTTTCATCTAGTTTGTGGCTTTGACATGTGTCATTAAAAAATGGAAAGATAAAAGCAATGCCTATGAACGTAAATAAGTGTAATGTCACAACTTGTGCTACTATGTTCGGGTATGACAAAGTATGCATGTTTGACAAAATTTCAGGATGCTAATGATTCACAAAATCATAACCTCTCATTATTTGTTCACATGGAAAAGTGGGATACTTTAACAAATCATTCAAGAGGTACCCCCCCCCCCCCTTGCGTAGCCTATTTGGTTTTCTCAAACTTGTATCGAACTGCAATAAACCGGAACTTCTATCGGCGCCATAATATAGGTCAATGCTGTTAACGAACTGTGTGAGTTCATGTTCCCGATATCCGTCCCGGTGATAGTGGAGTTGCGGACGCAATCGGCTGCCTTCCTATTTACGATCCATGCTTGTCTGCCAGGCCAAATACCAATAACATATGTTTTTTTTACACGCGGCATCATGCGGGTCGCGGCACTGTACGAGGTCGTACATATATGCAAACCGAAGGCGACGATGAGAAAAATACGACGCCACGATAGAGACATAAAGACGATAGACATAGCACAAGCTGGGCCTTCGTCCGAAAGCTACTCGGCAAACTGTTTTTTCATTAGCTCTCGCGACCAGTGTGAGCCTTAGGTGGGCTAGACAGCGTCAATGTGTAAACAAAGATATAGTTGTGTCACTAAGTTGCTGTCGGGAATCTCGACTTCGCCGACAGGAGCAAAGGTGCGTGTAGGAGGAATAGAGGAACGTGTGCATAGGCGTACGTGTGCACGTATTCGTGTCTATACAACCACGCTATTAAAACAGGCGCTAATAGGCAGCTTGTCTTTCATGCGAAAAAGCACGGTATCGTTCTAAACTAGCCAATACCGTATGTATAATGTGGTTATATTAGAAAGGGCTTGCTCGCGACATTGTTACAGCTAAACATAATATAAATATTTACTGTGGTTATCTCCATTCTGTGAAGCTCTGGGGATGATATGCGGAATAACGGTACTTCACATCCTATGACGTATTCCTAAATGCTTCCGAACACTTAACGAAGTGTTCATATATCCTAAATTTAACCACTGCGGCTTGTATATGTATAGATATTATATGTTATAAAGACCATCAATTGTGATAACATTGTAATGCAAGGCCAGTTCGTAATTAGAAATTGCAGTACGTGGTGACTACCGTTCACATGAACTTTGAATAAATTCTATGTCTACTTCAATTAAAGAGAGCTATACGCTAATTTACTACCTCACTCACTCGCTCGCTCGCTCGCTCGCTCACTGCTCGGCTTGACGGTTGTCAGGCATTATTTTTTTTATGAATATTGAAATACTGAGAGATCTGATAGTTCTGGGTTGGTAATGCCTCATGTGGTAAAGCAACGGCAGTAGTCTACGGTTCCACAAACTCCGATATATTGATAACTGTACGAGGTAATGCGTACGAGCGACTCTTGAGCTCCTGCAGCGTTCCATTAAAAAAATTGCCAGTGGTGGATACTAGACATTCCGCTGTTAAGTTCTGTTAAACTATAAGCTCATACGGGCAGAAGATTCGTTGTTATCCAGAGAATGACATAAGAATACGAAGCTGCTCGCAAAACTTAAGCCTATGAGTCAAATGATGATAAAACCCAAGTGTGGCCGTAGGTAGAATCAATTATAACAATTTCTAGACATAACAAGAATTCTCCAGTGCAATAGATCGAGCTGTAAAGAAAATAAAAGGGGACGATGCTTTGTTATATAGGACATAATTTTGATACAGACGATTGTTTTTTTAATATAAGTATATATATATACTTTTTTTTTCATATATATATATATATCTATCCCATAAGCGTATCCCATTTACACAATAATTGTATAGTTTTTTTCCCTTTGATATTGTTCGGCGGCCCATGTTATGCAACACAAGATAAGATGATTATTTGAACAAATACGAGAGTTCAAAAGCTGGCGAACTTTGTACATATGTATGTATTCGAAATATAAGACCCTATCCAACAATGGCTGCGAGTTGAGTATGCCATTTTTCGTAACAAAATTGGGCGTATTGGGAAACGCTAGTGCGCAGGCCGTAGCAAAGGCGGGGGCGCGATAGAGCAGGTTTTGGCCACCGGTTGCCGCAGAAGCTTTTCGGCGATCAGCCGAGCCCGAAGCAACCGATATTGACGGCCATGTTTTTAGCACATACAATCTTATATAAGTTTGTATATATATATATATATATATACGGCGAGCAGACACTTATATCTATCTATATACATGTATATGTATGGATTACGAGTACACGCAGAGATATATAAATATCACTTTAAATCACGAGGAGCCACTTTCTTCTTCCCAGATGGGTTTTCAGAACGCCCGTTATCCCAAAGTCACACCAGTACGACAATGCAGGACACGTCTTAACAACTCACATTCGAAAAGCAGAACTATCCTAGCCTTCATTCAGACAGACGGTTGTAAAGGATTTACTGCACTGCATGCCTGAACATTCATGTTCTTCGAACGACAGTTCAATATTTATATGTGGATATATAATCTCGTTTCTATTTGGGCATACTCTGCCGTTGTCATAACTCATGCTGCGTACTGATAAGCAAACTGTTACAGCCGCTAGTATATCGGGTACTATATAATCGTTGAATAAATACGTGTACAATGGACCGGAAGTCGTGCGTGAGTTTACCAGCAGCCTTGACGGTCCACCAGCCGCTGTTGATAAACGCGAAGGGGCGATACAATGAATTCAAATGATCGACATAGATAGCGAGAAAATTCCTAACAAGATCTGGACTAGAAACGGCATCGGAGGCATTTAACAACATATATAGATATAAGTCATACGTATTTTATCTAGCATCGTGCGTTCGAATTAGGGCCGACTTTAGAAAGCTAGCTTCTGTCGTAGCTGGCATGCGTTCATCTGTTGATTTCGGAAGGAACTCACTTATTTCTAGAAGAATATAACCAACTCATCATGGCAAAAAAGCAGCACTTTAGTATCCGAAAGTTCAAATTTCCCTTTTCTGCCCGAAATTGGTTTACGTTATTGCCAGCTGTCATGCACCTTGCGAAGAATCCGAAGAAGGCCTTTATAAGGTACACAGGAAGATTCTCGAAAAAGTTCACCTTCTAAAAGTCAAGAATTTATCAAAATGACTTAGACAAGCATTTTTGATACATCTGGGTTCTTACTATAGGAATGAATCGGCATTTTACAAAGAAGAATACCGTTTGCCAAGTGAATCGTCGGAACAGTTAGTATTTTTGAAACTTTTTTTTGGCCATTTTTCTCATTTTTAAGCCTTTTTTTTTACCTGTTTTAAACCTTCGCACTTCTGGGACTCTTGGCCTGTTATCAGTTCCAATTTATGTTTCCTTCGAATTATTTTCATTTAATATATTTGAGTGACACTTTAACAAGTTTTCTTTCACCACTATTGTTTTACATGTGGATACTATTAAAGAGTTAAGGAAAGAATCTTCAGTATTTAAGGTGCCACAATGAAGCTGTGCTAGCGACGGAAGGTAGTATATTGAACAAGCATGATCGTTAGCAATGATGCTTCTAACAAATGAAAAACATTTGGTTGAAACATCCGTTCATATTACGGCTTAGCAAAGCCTAATAACAATTTTTAATTTAGATACACCATGTATCAGCGGTTATGAGGATTCCAGCGATGCAACTGATTTTGGTTGGTGACCATTCATTGACGATGGGAATTCGCAAGCCGAAGTTTCACGATATATTATAGATTTACTTGCCATGGAGTTGAAGAAAATAGGTGGCTGTTAGCTGGGCGCCCCAGCTTATGGTGTGTATTCGCGCATCGGTGTATCCAAAGTCGCTCTCATATGTACATGGCTGTCCGTATTGAATTTACAGTTAACGCTGAAAATCGTGCCAGGTTCTCATGTCGGTTAGCTAGCTTTTCTCCGCGTTCTGTTCCTTCGGGTGCTTCACCAGGGTACTGGTCCGTGTCTACGAATCAACACTACTGTTCCGTTTAGATCAGGAATACGATACCGACATGAATACGGCTCACTTGCTCACCGTACTTTAAGGAAACTTAGGAATGAGATGTACGGCGGGATAAGGAAGAATGGAGGAGTATTTTCTGTGGGAAAAAGTGTTATCAGTAATGCTACTAGGGGTCGGTGAACCACATAACCGTGGTTGCTGCTTTTGCTCTTTTGGCGTAAATCGGTCGGAGGCGGAAGAGGGATGGGCATTCGGTTGCAAACCCAGACGTGGCGAGCTGTCACCCCATCAAGGAGGATCCCCATCAAACCGATTCTGCTTGTTATAAGTGGCCGACTGTATGTGAACCTTAAGATACTTGACGTAGTCGTCCGGTACTTACCGCATGGCCTGGTTATAATAGCTGTACGCTTCAACAAGATTGGAGTTCTTCTCGTGAAGGCGTCCAAGATTGTTCCACATCTTCACATTGCCTGGGTGAACCTTAAGGGCAGAGTTGTACAGACGGTACTCGGATTGCCTGCAAGTGACGCGAATAAAGTGGACGGTGTTAAGCGCTGTTTTCGCCAGTGACGTGTCGGCCTTCGGCTGCTATTCCTACCGCTAGCTGCTGCTACTTCTATTACTACCAAGGAGAGCTATCGACACTTGATACCAACCACCCTGCATCCCACTCGGCCTTCCGCAGAAGGAGCGACACCAGCCACGCGCGATCGCCCATCCGAAACGGAAAAGTTTTCAATGCTATAAATATTCCAGTGTGAAGGGGCACTGCTCTGCTTACTGCGCTGACTCTCACTATGTCTGTATCTCGACCTGGACAGCGGCGCTAGCCAGACTGCACCTTCGCTTCAACTTCCGCAAATCCTTTGTGTGGTCTCGAGGTCTTTCCTCATTCTCGGCCAACGTTCTGACGCTCTTTCTTCGCTTCTCTTTCTCGGACGTTTATAAAAAGGGAGAAGCGGCTAGTTCGAAAAAGGTAGGGGAAGGAAGGTGCGCCAAGGAAGAACGAGGAAAATGCTTAGAGGAAGAATTGTCGACACATCTTTCCCTTTCGCCCATTTGCCGACCGCTCCATTTGCTGACTTGTCTTATACTATGTCTGTAAGGGATAGCACGCGAACAGGAAAACTGCTTGGTCTGGGGTGACGTAAACGACAAGGAGAGGGACAGTACGGGTAGACAAACGGTCGCGGGTGAGCCAGCCAGCTAAAGGAGAAAGGACAGGAACGAGGCAAGCGGCCAGCCAGCACCAGCCAGTCGCTTTTCGCCAGTCGTTGCCTTTGTCCCGTCCCTCTATCGACTCGGCAGTGAGACGACGACACGGCGCAGCCGCCACCAAGTGTCACGTTGAGTAGAACCAGGGACTTTTAAGAAGAAAAAGAAAAAATCGTTATTCTCTAAAAGGAACCGCAGTGGAGTCTTGGCTATCAATGCAGGAAGAAACGGGCTGAGGAGACAGGGAGAAAGGGGGGAAGACCATTGGAAGAATGGCCATGGGAACTGGTAGGGGTGCACGGGCATGAATCGATGGCTGCTTGCTGGCTCAATTCCTGGGGTCATCCATCACTCCTGTCGATCTCCTTTGCCTTGCGCCTCTTCTCCAATACAGCACCAACAACGCTCGAATTCATCCCAAGCTGAGTGACGAGTTCAGATGTCTCTTTGGCTCGGTTGGAGTCCCCTTGATACCTTCGCTCTGTTCCCCTTTTTTTTTAACAAGCCTCGAAAAAGCAAGATTCGTCTTTGTTGCCGTAGGCACATGGGGATTACTGTCTTCAAACCTCGAATTTCCAACCCCCCCCCCCCCCCCGCTAGTAGTCCGGCAGCCGCTGACAACTCTTTGTTACTAGACAGATACATTTTCTTAAGATGCGGCATTGAACAGAACAGCCTCGCGCTTGCTATCGACCGGTTCGACAGTTGTCCGGCCATCATTCCCTATTGGTTCCTCAATCCATCGCGCGTGGGGCGACATCTTAGTTTCATCCATAGCATCCTCACGTCATCGATATCAACACAGAACGCAATTTCTGTGATGTTTCCCATCAATAGGCACCTTTTGGTCGCAGAGTATCGTGCGCCATACACTTGCATGGTTAGCCTTCTCGTTTACCTCAAAGGCACCAGGGAGCCACCATTATTAACCTTTGGGGTTTAAAAATTGATCAGATTTTGTACGGAGCATGTGCAAAATTAATGGACGCAGCCATGACTCTTTCTGAAAAGTTTTTTCCATTAAGTGTACACTTATGAATGAATTGCAAGTGTAAT
The DNA here is from genome assembly GCF_002443255.2 of Varroa destructor. Lineage (NCBI taxonomy): Eukaryota > Metazoa > Arthropoda > Arachnida > Mesostigmata > Varroidae > Varroa > Varroa destructor. The sequence continues at coordinate 40,268,460 of NW_019211454.1, read as the reverse complement.
GTCTCAGTGCTTGATGAGGTTCATATGACCTAGTCCGCCCAGCCCGTGATGGTGCCGTAGTGATGGGTTCACTTACTGAACTTAGAAGCAGACGTAAAACGAACTTACACTGATGCCGAAAGCCAAGCGTTCGAAGCAGAGCATAACGGCAGCACCGGACGTAAAACACGAAACATTTATTTTATTTTGGTTATTTCATCTCGATATTGACTTATCTACGTTTAAACAATGCCTACATGGCTATAAAAAAAAAGACAGGAAAGCCTACATGATGAAATCTGCACACCCGCGTTCATAATTGAGACTCGTGACAATTTAACGCACTTATATCTTTGTTCAGTACAGAAAATTGTGAGACTATCCAGCGTGTGTTCAGCTTGTCCGCTTTGGCGGCCAGCAAAACTGCCGAAGTAAATGCATTCACCATTCTCCTTTCAATAAAAAGACTGTTCTTGCCCTGCTCCTACTATGCATATACTAAGAGTGCGGCTGTTGTCAGACTGTGATTTTTGCCGCTGGCTCCGCATTCTTCCTCCAGGAGGAAAATCAATATATTGCCACGCTGAGGTTCCAACAATGGCGCTCGTGGAAGCAATTAATAGTGAAACGAAGCGCGCTGAACAAAAAGCACATCTTTCCCCCCACGGTTGATAGTCTAGCAGGATAGGTGCGTGTCAAATTCTGAATTGGTTTCATGAAATTCAAGCTATTTAGTTTCTACGTATAACATGCGACTCTGCAGGTTAGGCAACCTATTATTTTTGGGCCAAGAGGCCCAATATTTTAGGGATATATCATTAGACACGTTGGTGGCATAGACATACACTATGCAACATGTTCGATTAAGAAACAAGTGTATTCTATTGTACGAAATTTTACCGTAAATGTAAAGCTTAGACAATAACATTGCCTTAGCATTTGTATTTATAACAATAAAACTATTACCAGCAGGGAAAATTCTTAGCACCGAATTTGCCGAGATCTATCGACTCACTGCGTCTAGATACGAGTATATCCTTAGGGTTAGATTGCATTTTCGGTAGTGGTCATATTTTAGAAATACCCTACTCGTTTCCGGAGATGATACCTCGTCGATCACAAATGGGTGCACGACGGTCGATTCCGAAAGGTAGAATTTACACTTCGCTATAGAATTCATAAATAAAAGTAGCGCGCAACCGCGATCGCCCGTACGGTTTTCCTGCCAACGTGAAACATCTCATACATTCGCCTAGACTCGCTGTTGTGTTTAACGTTACCATTATGACCACTGATGGTATCCTACCGGCCTTCAAACGTTTCGTGCCTGTCACAGACTTAACCACCCCACTGTCAACTCCTTCAACATCATCTCGGAGCCTCAGGCACACGTCGGGCGAAATACACATTTGTTTGTTCGGGTACATGAATCTTTATTTGCCATTGAGAATTAGTCATGTATATGAGCAGAATAAAAGCAAACGACGGAACTTTGTTTCTCTATTCTCGCTGCGATACACGCCGCAACGTATCACATATTTTCGAAAGATTCAAACGCCACCTTTGTCGCTCTTTTGGTTTTTCTTAAAAATTTTTTTGTGCTTTATCTTCGTTATTCTTTTTTTTGGCGCTTATTTGATTCTAAACGATAACATTTTCTCGACTCTATAATATGTAAACTACATTTAATACCTCGCACGTTTGGGTGCTCTATGTGGCGAGCTTGCGATACAATTAGTTGCTTGTAATAAGAAAGACAAATTAACAATGAAACATTTTTCCATGAGATTTGGTAGAGGTCACTTAAATGTTCATTTTCGTTTCGCTTGTATTGCACTACCCGTTATGGTGCGATGTACGTTACCGCTATTGCTATTGCTGGACTGCCAGCCAGCTGCTACGACAACAGCACTGAACGGCAGGTACCTATATCCTCACTTCTATGCACGTTTCAACTCCATGCTCCTTTCCGACGTACCAAGTCGGCCGACATGATTGTCATGACTGAAGTCTGCTGATGAAAGAGTTGAGACAAACGAACGAACGTGAATCTCCTTTTTGTAGGTGGACCCACAATGAGATCCATTAAGTTACTACCAACTAACATGGTATCGGCTGCTTGCAGTACCATTGGAGACCACAGACAGCGTTGCTATTTATGATGAAAGGGAGTAATGGCGGTAAAGATTCCACATCTCCTTTATTCGTAAGGACAGAACATGGCTGGGGCTATAAACGAGAAAATTCGACCATTTTAGGGCTGAATAAAGCCGGTAAGACATTCGGTCCTCGTCGAACCTTCTTTAACCGATTTCCTTCTCTCCGTCACCACGGTTTGTCGTTGTTGTATGTTCTTGTTGCTATTATTTCTCTTGTTGCTGTTATTACTTTTGTTGTTGCTGTATGCTGTTGTTGTTGCAAGAGAAAGCAACTGCAAACGCTTCTCACGTAAAAAATCATGGACTAAATTTGTTGTGGTTTGCTCCCGTTACTAAAAGGATGATTGCGAAATGAATTTTGGACAGTTGAAGTATTTCCTGGATCCTATTAAGTTAACTAAGATTTAGAAGTGCCAAGAGCTGGAAGAATGTGGTACGTGTGGCTGACTTGTTAGGCTTCAGGTCAAAGATTGCATTCGCGGTTGCTGCGGACGAGTATAAACTCAGGCAAATCTCTGACGTTTGAGTGTAGAGACTCTGGTAATAAGTGTACTTACAAACACAATAGAAACTGAATACATTACTTTATAGTATCCTTTCACTTACTGGCGAAGAACCAGATCTGTCCAATTTATATAAAAAAAAGGGAGTTTTTTATATATATATATATATATATATATATATATATATATGTATAGTAGATAAGCGGAACCTAGAGTTTCACTTCGAGTTTGCTTTGAATCTATCTATACATTCATCGCCGTTGCATAGACTCTACCGGGCGATATGCATTTATGCTGTGCAGCCTAAAACGCATTTTGTTCCATAACGCACTGCGTCGCACTAGACCAGAACAGATAGCGCATTTCTGAGCAGAAGTCTAGCTGTGTGTGTGTGTGCATTGCCGTGTGCTTGTATGCGGGTCTGTCCATGTTCCATGCATACGCGGTAGCTGGGCGTTCCCGGGAAGGGAGTAGCGAATCGACGGCGCAAGCAACTGGCCGACTGATACTGTTAGCTGGCAACGGGGCGATGGGCTGTTCATGGGGAAGGATGGCTCATAACCCCTCGATGGAGCTGGTCGCCGCGGCAGAGCCACAGTGCTTCGACGCTCCTGAAATATCGCAGCACCATTTACATTACATGTGCGTCTGCGCTCTTTCTTTCGCCGTCTATCTCTCTCTGATTCTGCGTCCACTTTTGCCTGCTTTTGCTTGTTCTGTTGAATACGGACGGAAGGGAGGGACAGGGGAAGCAGTGTACCGCGGCGGTAAGTGGCATGGTGCGCTGACTGGAGACTATGCATATATTTAGTGGCATGCCGCCTTGCTGTGCACAACTGCAGGGAACTTAGAATCAACCATTGGGCTCGCCGACCATCGTTACGACACGCCGATGGGGAGCTGAAAATACTAGTCTCCCAATTATGGGCGCCTGATGCCCTTGGGCTCGTTTGTGGGCCAGTTTCTTTCAGTCATAAGTCACCGATCACACTGCCACTACTACTACTGATATTGACGCCGCTACTGCGAGTTAAAAAAATAATGCTGTGATTTGTCACTAGACACTTCGAGGCAAGGCCAACGATCATGTTAGGTAGATACGATAGGACATTTGGTCAGTTAATCACGCTAGAAGTGTGGGTGGTCGCGCGGAGGTTCTCTATGCGTAGGTGTGTGTTCATTATGCGATAACAGACAACACACGTCCTGTATGTAGAACTGTCTATAGCTGTACTTTGCTTGAAATCTGATTTGACATCACTTTTTTTAAATGTGGAGGCATTTGCCATCATCTATTGATGTTCGCCCGCCACAGTGCCCTTGGAAAAAAACAATATATTATATCGTTGTAGCTTGATGTTCGCTTTCTTGTCGGGTCGCCGGTAAGTCTAGTCCCTGCTCTATACTTTTTTTTTGAGGGACTGAGCACTAGAGGTCGGGTTTACTTGAACGAAATTAAAGGAAGCATTTGTCCATTATAGTATCATACAATTAATAGTTCAGCTACATTTTAAAACAGGTGTTCGACTGTACCTTACTTGTGTCCCAGCAAGAAAAGGCAACTTGGTGGCACGGTAAAGCGTCAAATCCGTTCAAATTGTTTTACTCATTTCCTAATCGGGACTACCAGCTGTCAAGGCAGTACTATCTATTGAACCATGTAAATCTAAGGACTCATCAATTTAAAAAAACAAAGGCACCGACTGCATTTTTGAGTACTACAGACGTACAGCGACTCTTAAACTGACTTGTAAATGGATACAGCTCTGACTTCCTCTGCCTGCCACTCAGCGCGATGTAGCCCGCTAACACCGTAAATTTCGCGAAGAACCACATATTTGACCAAGGCGTAAATTCGTGCCTTGTCTGTCGCCTGTCATCTTCACGCTTCTTCGTTTATTCAGCGTATAATAATAATAATAATCGCTGAGAAGCTAACCCCAACGGCGACGATGCGGGACGTGACCTTTCTCGCCGCTCCCATGAGGTTTCTGCGAGGCTCTGTCTTACTGCTTACCGCTGTGAGCAGAGGATATTATGAAGAGAGCTGAGTTATCGCATTTGGTACAGTCGGGGAAACAGAATCGGCTCCGTACTGCATTGGCACACGACCACATTTCGTTGAAATGGAAGAGCGATCCCAGACTACACGGATCCCTTAACGCTTTGCAAGCGCTTGCCAATCTGGTCGTCCGCTCGCGATCCGCACTATAGCTAACTACTAGCCAGCGGTATCGAGACGGCCGAACGCCTTCATTTACGGAATAATTCAAGCAGTGGCGCGCTGCTGCGGAGCCGAAGCGTTCCGCTTCCGAGGCTAGGCATCGTTTATTATTAGATCATTAGTACTCTAATCGGCTGGAACTTAGGAACGTCAGCCAACACTTTGCCGCAATTTCACGCTGGCAAAGAATACTCCCGCTTTCATTCTAACCTCCGTCAAGTCGTACTCATTCCTCTCTGCTTCACCGTATCACATATGCCTCGGTGTTATGGTCGCAGTTTGCCTCTTAGACGGTCTCTCTCTTCCACTATCTCTTTCTACCGCTCTCATTTTCTCCATAAAAGCTGGCAGCTGGTAACGGCAGCTTGTATTGTGATAATGCAATAATACTAGTATTAGAATAATATACGAAGGAATTTCATTTTAATTTAGAAGCTCATCCCTTAGCTGCTGGCCGTCGCCTCTCTCTTTCGCTCACTAGAGATCTCACGGTGGCCTGGAGAAGGCCAGGCTCGGCCTTGTTCGGATGTTCGGGTAACGCGGTGGCGCTGGCAGCAATGGGCTACGTGAACGAATGAACCGCGCGTGCAAAGGCCTTCCTAACTGAACAAGCGCGGAAGTTCCATTCGAATTTACGACGCTCATCTAATACAGACTCCCGGCGGCAGTCAGGCAGGCAGGCCCGACATGGCCTGGCGTCGTTAGTCAGCCGCTCAGCCTTTGGCAGCGGGCCGAAGGCTGCGCGGCAGACCGCGTTATGCTTAACTTCGTCTCTCGAACTCTAGTGTAGCACGAAGCCAGCAGTCGACTAACCAACCGCATGTTCTCGTCATAGAGAGCAGCGAGCCCAAGTAGACACTGAACATTCTGCCGTCGGTGCTTGAGAGATATTCCCAGACAACGTAGACCGCCGTAAACCGTGGATAGTAACAAGGCTCCTGCCACTGATCTTAGCGACGCCACTCTGACTACAGTACGCCAATCGCTGCAACTGTATGGCGCAATAGTAGAAGTCGCTGAAGCCGCTCCGACACGCCGCCCATAAATAGCGTGGCACCATTCCAACGTGACAAAGGCGCAGACTCACTCACAACTCTACTTTGTATACGGATGAGTAAGGGGTAGTTGATAGGCTAAGTTCGGGAGCGCGCAAGGCCTCACGAAAGACAACATAGCTGTTGCTTGAACGTGGCTGGGCGTTTACGAAAAATCCGCAGTGTTACTCATGAATGCCTGCGACGGTGGGTGTAGTTACATTTTAGTAGAAAACGCAGAAATCCCTTTCTTCCTGAAATGTGCGCAGTTATATTTCTGCTGCGTTTCGTCATATAGACAGGCATGTCACATACAAAATCTTCTTTTACCTCAACAATGAAGAAGAAACAGTTGCTTTATTGCTCATCGTCGCAGTAACAAAGTTAAGACAGCATGACAGAGTTAAAGCATTATTACGAAATGCTTTCTTTATCTTTCACGTACCGTTCGTCGTTTCTTACTTCAGTCGCTATTGGGTTACCTGAGTAGGTTCTTGGTGATGGTGGGACAAAAGGAAGATCGTCAAATCCAGAAGTAGCTGAGAGCTGATTCTACGGGTATCCGGTTCCATTGAGTCAGCCCTAGCAGTACTAATAGAGCGTTTCATTGGTGGTGATGCCGGCCACGCACATGGGTATCGACGTCCTATCCTGCCGTGTCCCTTATGGAGAAAAGGTTCCTGCCTTTATCGTTGTATAACAAGCTGAATTGCAGGGCCCCTATACACTGAGTTTCACCAGATACAACGATTGGGCAGCAAGAATGGGCTAGAGAAACTGAAAACGGAGTTGGGGGTTGCCGGAACAGGCAATGGTAAATAGCATAGAGACCAGGGCGGCACTACGTCCTGTGGAACCCGCTGGCTAGCCTGATAGCGTGTACACAAACCGGTAGTTGCAGTGAAAACGACTAACTGCTGGACTAACAACAGCTTCAATAGGAACACAATCATAGCAGATTTGTCTTGGGTTACACCTTGGACAATACCAGTTGCTGCGACAACACCGGCCAAAAATTTAAGCAGATAAGAACGTGCTTTGAAAGCTTAACAAGCCGCTAAATAAACTGATACCAGTCGCGTCACCTATCAAGTCCGATACTACCATCATCAGACATCATCATTTATCACCATCAAAATTGATTTCTATTTGGAACACGTTTACTCGTAGATTTTCCATATAAAGGATGTTACGCTCACTCGTATCTTAGTTGACGACAGAAAATAGAGAGAAATACAATGAAACGTAATGCGTCGTATTCATATTTCATATGCCTGTATATTTTTACATGGCTCAATGTAATATCGCACGTTCCGTGGCTTAATGCGATGCGAAAAATTTCTCCTCGTTCGTAGAAAACGACTTTCTTCTTGCTAATCAATTTCGCCATGTCCTATCAGCTGAGCCAAGGGATGATTTTGTACATCGGCGAGGTTATAACATGACGACAGAAGGTGGCACCTTAACGTACGCAATCGCCTAACTATTGAGTCGTTCGAATTTACCCCGTTCTAAACTTCAGAGCTTCGAATCGCAGCTTCATTTGATCTTTTGTAGATGCTCTCCACAAGGCTTGTCCTATTGGCAATCCGGAACTGTTTAATTTCGTAATCAGTGTGACGTTCTGTGTTACTGAAAGAAGAAACCTTTTCAAGAGCTATTGACGCAGATTATTTCAAATTCGTTGGAACATCCAGCGGCATTTCCGATATAAGATCAAATTGCGGAGAAGTACTTATTACATATAAAGTAAAAAATAATTGCTGATTAGGCCTGTTGATATATAAAACATCATGACAATCATCTGTGAGGTTAGGTTTACTCACCAGTCAAGGTTTCGGACGGCAGTTTTCACAGAATGCACCGCTAAAATTATAAATAACGCGGTAAACGAAAGCTTACGAAGAACTCTGTAAGAAATAATAGAATATTGACAGATATAATATTAGTCACTGGTCGATGAGCGGTCGTTAAACGCAACTATATTCATGAATATTTTTTGTTATCTATTATTCCATTCGAAACCATACACATACTATAATATACACATAAGATATAAACAATACTGGCTGCTTGGGGTAAAATTGTGAAGACAATAATTTCTAGAGGCAAGTACCCTACAACCTCTCAATTATAGAACGCATGTGTCGTGTGTATGTAATCCGTGTCTGTTTGTATGTGCGCTTGCTGTCCTTTACTTTTCCTTGCGACATGTGGAATGTCGAAGTTCTTTCTAAAAGAGAGTGCGCGAACATTGGGGGAAAGCCAGGGAAGTGGGCGCAGGGAGCTCTGAGTCTGCTGGTGCAATATTTTTAGAAGATTTAACAAAGGGCCGAGGTTTCCTATCTCTCTTTTGGGACTACCTCATTCAGTTGACAGCAGCTCCTAGAAACTGAGTGCGCTTTGCACCGCTCAGCCCGCTCTGGTCCGCTCGGGGTTCGACGCAGAGGACGGCGTTCGTCCGCGGCAATGTTCTCTCTCTATCTATGGTGGCAACGGTTCTCCGAGCCCCTTCGCTGCCACAGCAGCAAGCGTACAGTGCTCTTTCGGGGTGGGTGCGGGGGACTTCGGCTACCCACATTACTGCACTGCATCACCGGAGCGCGAGGCTATCCACCGGCAGGCAATGCCGACCCAGTCAGAGCAGTGCTTTCTCGAGCGTAAAATACGCGCAAAATAACAAGCCTGAACGTCGACGGTGGCGGGCCAGGGAGGCCCAGCCTGAGTTCGACTAGGCGACATTTTGTGGACAGGCCGCGACATAAACACATGGATGGCAGTGGGGTTAGGCGTCGACTTCCCAAGATACCTTCTGTCCTGTTTCGTCGGTCGTCACTTGCTGCTCCTGCCACTCCGACCATCCAAAAGCCGTTGCTGTTTGCCCGCTAGTCCACGTTCCCTAGAAACGCCTTGCAAGCGGCATCCAACTCAGAAAAGGGGATTTATGCGCCCGGAAGATGGACTTGGGTGACAGTGGGTCTTTTAAAGGGGTATTACTACCGCTGCTGTTACTAGCACGAATACTGGCGTTGTCGCCGACGGCGGCCTGGGCGCGTGGGTAGCGCTAAAAGACAGTGAGAGAGAAATAACGGAAGAAAAAAGGTAAGCAAGAGGGTTAGACGATAGAGGGAGAAGTTGTGCTGCACCACGCCGCTCAAGCAAGCGGACGAATGAGTTGAGAACGCCAGTTGCCGACCCAGTAGGGCACAGGGAACTCTGCGTAGCTCTATCTCGACCCACCAGGCAGTCTAACTCTCTAGTTACTTCAGTGGCAGTGGCAACGAGCAGAATTCTCTATTCACTGTCGCCTTAGTAGTAGCAGCAGCAGTAATAACAGTAGTGGTAATGGTCGCCACTTCGCAACAACGACCTTCTGAGATACATTACTTGCGCAATATGCTGTTGCCTGCTCTCGATTCGGAGCCGCTGCTGTTTCCACTGCTGGTAAATACAGGAAGCCGACCTACCGACGAAACTCTGACAGACACACTGAAACAGGCAATGCGAGCGTATGAAACGAGTTGTCCAACGGAAAAAGAAATAGTCAAGAAATAGTTGTCATTACCGCCATCTAAGTAGGATAGGTCGCCTCGGACACCAGTTTTGTTGCGAGCCACTTTGACGCCAATAGAGGGGGCACTGGGCTAAAAGGCCAGGAATCGGTGGTTGTGGAGTTATGTAATGTCGAAGTCGAATGAGCCGGCAAGCAAGTAGACTTGATCAGGTCGAGAAGGCTAGGCCGAAGGAGTCCAACTTAATAATATCTGATGTCGAGATAACCCTAGGGTCTTTGGGCCTCTTTGGCGGCAGTAACGAGATTACTGAGGGTGCGCAAGCAGAAGGGACGTTGCGATGATCGGCGACGGGTGGCACAAACAGCAACCACGCAAAGCAGTGTGTGCAGTCGTAGAATAGTAAACTGTAAAGTTACGTGGTCCATAAAGGCACAGAACATTTTTTGGCTAGCTAATAAGTTGCTCCCTTTTCTTAAAAAGTGACAGTTGCTCTGTACGGGACTCCTATAGTGCCTGTGTGCCTATATATGGATTTCCTACATGACGTGAAAGCCGGAGTTGCCCCGAGACAGTTGTTTCCCTGTTAAATCGTGGCTGGTCACCATCGTCGCTGCTGTAGCCGTAACTGTTGCAAAATGTACTGTCCCGCCCGACACAATTCAAGCAAACCTATACACGTATGGTCTGACTTCTACTGAGGATAATAAGGTAACAAAGGTATGAGTTCAAGAAAACGAGAGAAAAGGATATAAGGCTACGAAGCGGCGAGGCGCGGTCTTGCTGTCCCCTAGTCCCGCTTGTGAAATGCCCTTCAAGCCAGCTCGTCATACTGTGTTACTACTCATGGATTACTAAAAAGAGGCCCGTGCATAGAAAGAAATCGCTTGACCTCGAATGTTAGGTAAAGCCGAGACTAACGGACGGGTGTTCGCCGGAAGTCATGAATGCTAACTTACACACGAGCAGGCTTACCGGCCAGCGGAGTAGCCGAGCGGTAGGTTTGCAGTAGCAAGAAATAGCCACGGCAATCCTAGCGGCCGAGCGGCTTCATCCGACGATGGGATTTAGAGGATTTAGCATAAACGAACATAAAGGCTACGAAAGACCAGACCGCAAAGGGGCCAGCCGACTGGCAATGGGCGACGATAACGAACAACGTATACTGGATAATACAGTTGGTCAGACTATCGACCGACCCAATACCAAATTTGCTTATTTCCTTCGTCCGGGCCGGCGGAAGGTCAGATTTTACTACTACCTGCTTGATTCCTTTTTCATACCGTCTTCTCGTTCTATTCGAGTGCAACTTTTTGAGCTTTCAGCCCTCTCCGATCATGTTTTCTATGCACGAGTTTATTTCGTTAAATATTTCGTGAATACTTCAAGTGCAAACACGGTTCGCTAAAGATTAGTAGGTCAGGATACTAACGTATGCGAGAAGTAGCGTAGGTCCACCGTATCGTTTAGCGGCCTTATTTGAGGCCCAGTGGATTTTTTTCTTTACAAATTACCTTAAGCTGTGCTGATTCCTCAGCTACATGTGTCTTTGTACTTCTGTCGATGTATGGCTTTGCTAGCCGGAGCGAACCTAGAACGCTTGCTACTGATCGCCACCAGCAAAAAAAAGAGAAAAACATTCAACATATATGTGTAATTCGGTTTGAAAAGAGTTTCAGTCACAGATCTTAATCGCATATGTGACTACGAATCGAGATAACTCGATAATGCTATACATAGGTCAGATTGTTCGTATTGCTGATGGCACATAAACCCAAGATACAAAAGTATGCGCTGCCGATTATTCTAAATTTATGTAAATGCTCTGACAACAAAGCGACAGACATAGAAATAATATAGATAGAAACCCAAGAGTCACATAATAAGTGTATCGCCTGAAGGCCGGTGGGACATTTATTCCTTCCTTTATTAAACGAGCAATGCGCTTCTACGTCTCTTTCTAATTCTTGTTGTTCTCTGCTGTGACTCGTTTGCGAAACAAGCAGGGACGGCAGACCGTTACAGGAATCCGCTGTATCCTGGATTGATCTCGCTGTCCAGCGATGTGCTGCGCCAGCGGCAGAAGAAGAAAAGGATAGACAGATAGGAAAGCTAAAGCGTTGTTGGAGCTAGCAACACTGCAACGCTGCTGGTCCTGTGGAGCCTACCGGGATTGTTGGCCAAAACGACGGACGTTCGCAGCGGCACAAAAGTAACTAGCAAACAGCTCTAGTCCATCGCCAACCCATGCCAAGTCAACTCTGGCATTCTCGCGGCAAACAAGAAGCGTGGCATGGCAAATCGGTGCTCGCTGCTCGATCACTGTCCGTAGGAAATCAGGAGAGAGGCCAAACAAGAAGGAAAGAGAGTCAGAAAGCGGATGATGCCAAATGAGCCTTTTGCACTCTTGCACGGTGAACGTGATTAACTCATTCATCTCGATTGCATCGATCCTTGCTTTACTACACCGCCGATTCTCGATTGCCACAATGGTAGAGAGCCAGCAAGTGTCGACCCTTTTTGTACCCAATCGTCTTTCGATTGCGTTCATGGGCCTGTTCTGCTCCGGGTTATTCCGGTCACTGCCACTGTAACGAAAGGCCTTGTTTACGGATAAATCATCCCTGCTTCAAACGCAAACTACGAGAGTGTGCCAACTAAAAACGTTTTTTAGGATAACTGTCACTCTAGGAAAACCAGTTAAAGAGATAGCGCATAACCATAAAATCTGGCAAATCTTTTGTTTTGCGTTACATCGGTTGGTGACGGGGCCATGTTTTTTTGCGGTGGAGGCTCTGTCTGTCAAAATGTTTTTTCATCTAGGTACCTTGAGTTAAGACGAACGTCATATTTTCAGACGGTCGCTACTACAGCGCGTCTTGTCTGACCTAACTGCTACGATGGTGGCCTCAATAATATCAGAGTGCTATTTTACCATTTTATTTTCTATGGATAAGCTCTGCTATATGGCGCCGGTGCGGAAAAGGTGTGATAGCAGTAACAGCCACAGTCGGGAAGAAAAAGTAATCGGTAGCTTTCGCAAGCTTCCTGCGTAATGCGGGGCTGGCACCCACTCATGTTGCCTCGTTTCTACCATGGCCGACCGTTTGATCAATATGCCACTCCTGCTTCCATTTCCGTTGCCCCGCCTCAACATTCACTCCGCCAACCGTCGCTGCTAGACAAAACAGCACAACGAGTAGCCCCGAGACCGTCGTAGCTCACCGCTGCTCTCTCGTTGGAGTTCGACCCCCCCCCCCCCCCTGCAATCGTTCCGTTAACGCGAACGCACCCGCTCGGGCGGAACTAAGCCCTGCGCGCCTACCCGCCATCAGTCGCGGCATATTTCTAACGCAACCATAGGCTGTTGGCTTCCTTCCTGCTACAAGCGCCCATTTATAAATGGCGGTGATGGCGACGACAATCACCCTGAGCTGGATGATCTGGCTCGTTTACAATTCCGGAACGAATGTTTTCAATATTTGACAAAGTGATTATAGAAATATAGCATATTCTTTATATGTTGGTGTAGAAAACATGCTGTGATAAATTGATTTCGAGTTAATTGCTCTCAATTGGCGCTCAAAATAATATCCCAATTATTATAATACTTTAAATAATACTTCAATTCGTTGGCATTCATGAAACCAAGGAAGCCCTCTCAATTTGCAGAGAATTTATATGGATAACTGGGCTGTACTACTGGGCCGCAACGAAGTTCAAATGGAGAAATTTTTAAGGCTATTTTGTGGACGGGCGTGCTTTGATCGGCTAGCTAAGATGGCAGCGGTTCGGGTCTCCAGCACTTTGAAAAGAAGCTTGGTTCAACTTGGCTGGAGGCTGCTTACCGACTGGTTTCCTGGTTACCGACGATGCAATCGTTTTCTCAAGAAAGAGGCCCAACTCTACCAAATTTTTGAGCATTGGACGTTAGAAATAGAAGTGAGGAAAAGTGAGACTGGCGGCGGGTCGCTGAGTCCTCTCTTCTTTCAAGCGAGTCGTTACGGGCAGAATTTAGGCTATCAGCACACCGAGATTCTCCTTTTACTTTTTCTGAGTTTCCAACCGAATGCACTGGCCAAAAACGCCGGCTATAGGCCAAGGAGAACAGGACCAGCGCAGGGTGAGCGGCGAAAAGCAAGCGTCGTGTTGATGCGTATGTTCCTCCCGTCGAGGTATGGCAAGCTGCCCATTGCTGCGGGCTGCCACATTGTCTGCGGCTATACCGCCTATGTCGGCAGCCGACAATTCTTGCTGCTGTTGAGAGCCGTAAAGGTGTCGAACGTAGAAAGCCGTCACATCAGGCGTCTATGGAACACGATTTGCGTGAACGACGACCGATCGTCAAGTTGAACATTTTGGAATACTTCTTTGCCAATACGCCTTCAGTGACGGAAGCAACGGCAACAAGAGTAGCTGTAAAAAGCGAACGGCTGAAGCAAGGCCGCTACGATGGCGGAGGAAAGCAATCTTCAAGGACACATCACCTCGAAGGGCGATGCTCGACACACCGATCGATTGACGGGACCAACACTGGTCCAAATCTTGCAAACAGCAGAGAAATCAGCCCTTTCGGATGCTCGCGTAGGCGCTGTTTATAGTCGCGCTGCGTCTGTCGACCGGCTGTAGAGTGTACGCATGTTTGGGAAAAATCAAGTACATGAAGCTTCCAGAATAGCGAGCTATGCCGACCCGAACTCACTGTGTGTGCAAAATGCGGGCATCTGAAGGTGAATCTAATCGAGGACAATAGAGCGGAGTCAGGCCACACCAAACCGAATGAAAAGACCTGGCCCAGCCGTTCGTTGCGACCGAGTGGGTCCACAACATTTAACATGAATAAAAAAATGACTTCTTACGAGCTGCGCGTTTGCCTCTCAGACTTAAAGCGTCAGAGCCTCAGACTTAAAGCTAACCGCTCCGCAGAGATCCCTTGGAAAGTCAGATACGATGTCCAGCTTTTTTGCGCGTCCGATTCACACAAGCGCTATACACCAATGTCAAATAGCAGAAAAATCCTGACGGCTTGCTGCAAGGTACTCTCAGTGACCTGGCCAGTGCTTCTACCTGGCTTAGACTATGCTTCAATCATAGAATTGCAAAAAAGAAACTCTACAAGCGACCCTGAAGGCGGCTTACCTGGCCTTTTGTGTCGAAAAGTATTTGGACCTTTGTTCCTGCCATACCTGGATGCGTTAAACATGCACTTGTTCTTTTGTTCTCATATCTAACCAAGTGGGTGTGTTTTCTCTCGAGTCGAGTCGGTCAACCTTTTCTGTCGTGCTCAAACATCCTGATCATTAGGCCACGTCTGCGGAAGGATATCCAATTTGAGTACATTCTGTGTACATAAGAAAAAGGCTAGGCCTTTTTGTGGATGCCGTAGCGAGGTGAGCATAGTGCTGGGATAGTGGAAATGGTTGTCGGCGAGATCCAGGAAAAGCGTTGAGTTTGCTCTATCCAATGGCAAATTGGCGAAGTACTGTGAAGAGCAATGAATGATAGGCTATGGCCAGCTACTTTTCCTCATGATTCGCTTTCGTTGGTTGCTAAACTGGCTGGTTGAGAAGCATAGAGGCCGCAATACATGAATGCTTACGACAGCTGACAGAGTATGCGAGTGACGGGAACACGCGTAACGAAAATGGGGAACCTGGAAGTGCATGTCAGTGTATATGTGGTGTGTGGTCTCTTCCACTCTACGCGCTTAAAGGGAGATGTTATCGCAGAACAGAATGAGAGACCGTTGATGATGGTTGTGGTCGATCTACTGGCCAATAGGTAAATTGGTAAATGGTAAGTTAGATGGTGATAGACGCCGACGACGAAGGAGATGTGAAGATATGATCGATCAGCGCACCGCCCAGCAACAGCCCTAGCACATCAAAAACTTCCACTAGCAGTGCTCGCAAATGTTCATTGGTGCCATTTGGTAGGGTTGACTTGATTGTTTACGTACAACCAAGTTCCCCTGCCTTGGTTGGCCAATAGCCGACATCGGTTCGGCAAGCGTGAAGTCTGCGTGACCAGTAGCTTCTGTAACTGCCCTAGATGCTGAGGGAGCAATGGTAACTAACAATGGGCAATAAGATAGTGGACAGCTAGCTCCAAATCTAATCAAGTCTATCGCCGTAATTCAGTGCACCTGCTTCTTTACTTTATGTAGGAGATGGAAGAATGTTATATGGAGAAAGATGAGGCAGAACTTGTTCTACTCATTGGTTCATCGTTCGTTTGCTAGCCTACTTACACGTAGACATACATACTCACTAGAAACACATCTGATCGTCTGATGAGTCGAACTAAGCCACAGACAGCCCCACGGACACGAACGGATGGATAAGGGGCCGGAACACTTGACGTTTCTTCCGTTTTCAGCAGTACTGTAAGTGCAGGAACTTCGAAGATGAAGACGACAGGAGCAAATCAGCCATTGTTTTATATAAGCTAGTTTACCTTTGAACAAACGGGGCATGCCTAATTTTTGGACCAGGACGAAACAGCTACTATTTCCAAACATGGCTCCTATTCCTGCTCCTTTCCTTTGCTGAGGTACAGCAGCGCACTCAAGTGCCTATAGCCGTCATGCCAAACAAACGGTGACAGTGGGTGTATGTATCTGCGTCCGTACAAACTCTCCGTAGCCACCCAAGCCCTCGCGGCTCCAGAAGTTTTTGAGCTAGCTTGCCTGGCCGCCTTCGCCGGTTGTCCAGGGTTGCTGACGCTGACAAGTAGGCACAGCGTATATCGAGAAACAGCAGCAACCCCATTATCTTGAGCTTGCCTACCGCTTGATGACGCCTGTGAACCGAGCCATATGTACAATGGGCAACGCGGAACGAGCATCCACTAGCGGCAGGCAGCCACCTTTATTATTAGCGAATCCCATGCCCGCTTCCCTGTCTGCCTGTTTCCTCGCAAAAGTACCAGCACGTAACGTATAGCAAAGCTCCATCATAGCAGCGGAATATAGCGGCTTAGCCATCCTTTGCCATTGCCCAGCTGCCTGCCTCTCTGTCCTATACTGTACTGCCTCGTTATTATACAGTAGACAAGCGCATAGCCTCATTGCCCTATGTGGCTGTTACTCAAGAGCTACCTACCAGCTACCTCCTGCTTTCCACACGTGGACGTACTTCCATAGAATACGTTCATACAGGCACATTTAGTACACACTCCATAACAACGTTTACGGCAATAGCGGTCATGACAGCGTCGGTGACTCTGTATGACGGCGATGCCACGATGGTATTATGTAGGACATGCTGGCGCAACGATATTATACAGCTACATGAAGGCTGTGAAGAGTACACGACTGGAATTCGGCAAAGGTGAGACGGTAACTGGCGAAGTGATAGAGGTGGTAACAACAACACGGGCCAAGCGACCGCCGGGGATGGGCTTGGGGAGATAACAAAGCGCAGTAGAACTTTTGAGGCGACCTGGCTGTAAGTTAGGGAACATGCAAAGGTAGATTATGTCGTCGCTGTGTATCACCACAACGTTTTTGTGTCGTCATCGTGAAAACGTCGTGCCCTTCGGCCATGCGAATGAATGAGTGTCGAACGAACGAAATTGTGGAATACCTAGCGCTCAAGGCCGAAACCAGTGTTATTTGCTATTCATTTGTCGTTCGTTTTCTTTTTCCCAATGCGACCGCGTAGCACCGTTGCACTGTTTGCCACTTGCCGTTCGTTTTACCGTATTTCAGAACACATTGCCTTCACATACCATTGCTTTAACTACTATGCCGTTCGTTTTACCGTATTTCAGAACACATTGCCTTCACATACCATTGCTTTAACTACTATGCCCATACAGTTACTTATTTACTATGGCAAAGACACACCGAGAAGGGTTCTCGTTAAGGAGGAGTACGTCACTATATCAGTGCCCGCAAATTGCCTAGCGATGTGTTTATCTGGTAGATATATGGAAAATACGAGAATGTTTAAGGACATAAAAAAAAGGACTTCATAGACGTAAATGATTTTTATATCACGCGTATGTATGCGTTACGTCATATGCCGTACAATATATATATATATATATTTGAGTATTTCTTTGTTTACAAGGCTGTGCTCAATCTTACGGCAGTATGACGGCTATTTAATAAATGAAGTTCGGCGTTAGTGGCTTCGCTTTTTCTTAGACATTTCTTGCATGTACGTCGTTATGCTTTTCTTGTCGTCGAGACTTTTTCTAAACAGACAATAAAATTTCCGCTCTGTGTAACCTTCGTGTTAGACTATCTCCATTGCCGTCGTTTTCTACGACACTTTCAGTTTTGGGGGTTGTTATATCAAGGTATTTCACATAGATGACATGACACAGAAACAAACGACCGTTTGCCACGGCCGCAGTCCTGCCAACAGGCAGTACAATGCCATAAGCACTTGCGACTCGATCTGCAGCGGCCCACTAACTCCACCAATCCCGTCCCTATTTTCCGTCCGACTTTGCCCCACCCCATTTTTGTTCTCGTGCTTCAGCGAACAACGTCAAGTAGGTTAGGTTGAATTTGTTAGTGTGTCCTTGGAGTGGGTGTCTTGTTTGCTATTTATGAGGACTCAGAATAAACGCGAGCGGACGGGCAAGTCGACACTGACAACATCGCCAACATGGACGGCGGGTTACGGCATTCTACCCTCCTGCTGCAAACCGAAAGCTGTAACACTGTAACTTTACAGCACTTGGTAATGGTCTGTGGTATGATACTGAGAAAGGCGTGACTGCATTCGTGCGATGGAACCACTTGCTGCTTCTTACTTGGTACAACATTGTACATTGTGAGCGCTAACTTCGGAAAAGAGGCTTGAAACTCGATTTACTTAAAATAGGTTTTTCGCCAAGGACTTTCAAGCCGACTTGCTCACAGATTCTCCCTTTGTCCGAGAGCTCACCTCAGATGCGAAATTACAGCTGGATGCTAAAGGTTAGGTGGGTCATACATACAGCAGGACACAATTTTTACACGATACGAGAAGGCAGCCTTATCGCGTTCTTCTCTAAGCATACAACTCCATGCTCCTGCACACAAGAACGTAGTTGATCACGTAATGAGTAATCATATGAAAATAAATATGGTCATAAGGCGTACACGCTGCCCGTCGCAAATGCTAGGTGTTGTACAGGCTCGATCTCTACTAGGCCTTTATTTACAACCTTGTCGTACAGATCTTGTTGGGAAAGTTTGCGGCGAGAAAAGATACCTCGGAGATCCCTGGATTGTTTGATAAACTATTAATAATATTTATACAAATCTATAGCACACGAGAAAGTGCTATACGAAACAACAACGAGGTGCACACAATAGCCAGAAGCGACAAGCGCAAGGATTAAAGAGGGAGAGAGAGAGACCGAGAGAAAGAGAGAGGGAGAGATATTGTGGCCATCGAACGAAAAGTCAATCTAACTTATCCGGCATGCAGTTCAAAACCATGTGAAGAACAGGAAAAGAAAAACAGGGACTGTGTCCTCGTAGTCGAGAGTAAACGAAGCGCAACGATATCTCGCCAGATGACAGCCAGAATAATTGCAGGCGACATTTTAAAATGAGACAGAATTTGTTCTGACAAGTAGCAGGCGGCAGTTAACGGTGGTTCTCTGATGGCCAGTTCCCTTTCGACCCCTATTTTGCAATTTTTGATAAGTTCAAACACGGTGCCCTATATTGTCTTCCTGTCCGTATACCCGATCGTGTTTCAGACAAAACGCTCTCCCATGCCTTAAAGCCAAAAACAGCTGGAAGACGCTGTCGGTCGCCATTATCTTTTCGTTCTTAGACGTCTCTTGTCCCTACTGCTTTCTTTTTTGTCGTCTTCTTCGAGAACGGTTGCTCCCGTGGGACGATGGAGAAAAGCTTTGCCTGAAGTCCGGAAAAAGGTCGAGAAACTGCGTAGCCGTGCAGCCGATAGGGAACCGGTGGAAAAACGAGACACCTCTTGCCGGCAGTAACAGTAAGCTGGGAGTAAGTTATGACCCGGTCTAGTCGACTTGAACTTGGTGACACAGCTAAGCTCCGTTCGAACCGTTTGGAAAGAAGAAAGAACGAAGCGGCGCACAGAGGAGAATTCTGAGGTGTTCGGGGCTAACGCTTCTGTGTCTCTCTCGGCAGCAGATGGCGTTTGGCACGTGGGTCAAAGCGTGTTTGACCCAGCAGACTCATGTGGGTGTGACTGAGAGAACTGGATCTGCGATGGCACTAGAAGATTCTTAGGGCAAAGGCGATTCAGCTGGCTAGAGGTCAGAGTGTGAAATTCGTCAAGTAAGTAAAAATAACTATTACTTTTTTCACTGCTACTATTACAGGCTGTCTCCCGAATCGTGCGGACAAAGGAAACAATGGACATTGAAAAATGGATATGGGTAGACTTCGAAATTGCAAAGCTTGAGTGTCGTGTAATAAATAGGTACTACTCGTTTTCCGTACGGTAAATGGTTGAAATGTTCTAAGACACAAAAAACCTGGAAGAAACATACTCAATTTTGTATACGCATTTAAAAGAATCTCAATTGTAATGTGGGTGCTTGGAACAACTGCCAACTGGTACTACCTTGTCTGCAAGTTAGTTATTAATAATAAGTGGATACAACGGTGGCCATCAATAGAAATGGTTACATAACAGTGTTGAGATAATTGCCGGAGGTGCCCCAGCCCTGCCGAAATATCGACCTCACCGAGGACTTGATAGCAATATCGAATGATTTTTGTAGCAGCTTTGTTTTTCGCACTAGTCATTTTTAACTTCAAAGATACCAATAAAGTGCTTTTCATCTGTTCATTGTGTCAACGATCACCCCGGGGTAACCTCATGAGACTTTTGGCACCAGTAAACCATCAGTTGCAGCGTGACATTATCAGATGCCAAAGTACCAAAATTGTATAGAAAAAAGGAGACACGTTTATTAAGCATCATTGACCACCACTCAGTAATTTATACCGGTCGTATTGCAAAAATACATGCCAGCGCGAAGATTGTACATATGAAGTCGCATAACTGCAACGTCACGATAAAGTTTCTACAAAAACTATGCGTTCAATGAAGTTTTCGCATAGCAACGTCGGCAAAAGACTTTTACCGCGCTGATGCAGCGAGGCAGATGTAAGTGTCTCTAATCTAACTCTACGGCAGAAGTCGCACGGCAAAAACACAGTCATATTTCGTGTGAATGCTACTGGTTGCGTTCCGTGTTTGCCCGTTGTGGTCCCTTGAGAGCCATCTATGACTCGGTACAGCATCTCACTGGCAGTGGCGTCCGTTTTGGTTAGGCAGGCAGACTGCAAACGGCTGTACCGGACTAGTACCGACAGTCAATGTCGCCTGACAATGCCTGAGGTTCGTCGTAGCGCCGCTGGCCCTTGCATTTCCAGTAGTTAGTTAGAAATAGGAATGGAGAACGCACTACATATTTATTGCACGCTGTGTATAGTTGGAGGTTAATTGCTGAAGTGCACGACGCCAGAAATGGCTTTAATTAACGTTTCTACCTAATCTAAAATTTGTATATATAGACGTTTTCAGTTGTGCGGTCTGTGCTGCTATGGAACATTACTGTGGTATGACCACAACTACGAACTGCAGCAGCAATAACCTTTGCGCGTCGCTATCATCAGCCGGAGCGTCTCTCTCGCATGCAGCAGTCTCAAGAACGTTTCCCGTCGCCTCAAGCGACTTGAATGAGACGCTTACAGGACTGCTTAGTGCTCGGCCTTTCTATCCAGAGGAACAGGTCAGTGACAGCTGCACGTCCAGCCTGGATGCTAAAAAGTGAGTGATCTGCAGAGTGACCTAGATCCAAACGCCTGCGGCTCGGGTACGTCTCATGTCAATAGCGAAAACGGCCGAAAGGTCTCAAAAAAAACAATGAAACGGTTAGAAGTGAGAAACCTGACCAGGGCGCAAGGAATGCCAAATTACGACCGACGTACTGCATGTACCACATATATCGATCTGTGTAGGCGTCACAATTGCTTATACTGGCACAATGCACACCGACCACTGGATAGCTAGCTAGCTAGCTAGCTCCTCAATTGGTCTTCAAAATCCTTTATGAATACGTAATTAATGAATAAATGTACGTTAAAGCTCCTAGCCACTGCACGTTGGCGGTGATGATATTTAATGCATGCGTGGCCTATCTAGCGGAGCAGCTAACGACAGCTTGTACCGTAATACGACTACTACTACTACTACTACTATCGCCGTAGCGATATGCAAGCGTAGACGAATTTGCTCTGATAAGGACCCGATTATCACTATGAGCAGGCAGAGGCCAGCTTTCAGGCTTCACGTCATTCTAGGCAGTCGTCTACAGCAGCCGACTGGCGTGTCAACCATTGCAGTCGACCAAACGGCAGCAGACGACAGTGACTGCCTTCTGCACGCACCTACGGTCTATGCCTGTGTGACAGAGTACGCAGCCCAGTCAGCCTAAATGGTTAGGCGAAGGGCTTTGCGTGATGCTGGACATTCTCGGGCTATCAGATGGCGAGATCCCTTCTATGTTGGCCTGAACGACTAGGCAACGTGCTTAAGTTGTAACTCGAGCCGAGTTAGTCCTCTGACGTCGCCGAGTTCTCAATCAAATATACGTGCATATGAACACCAGGAGTAGCATTGGTAGTGGCTAATTATCAACACCGTTACTCGCTGCAATTAATTATTTGTTCTGAATTACGAAACATCCACGAGCATTCGTTGCCATCGTGGCGCCAGTGATGGACACGTTTCGTTATGAGGTAAAATAACATCTGTGTATATTACCCAAACAGCTACAATATTTGTGTATTAGTTTGTCCCCATTTGGGGCAGCACCTTTTCAACTTGTTGCTGACTAGCCAGCGTCGACAGCTACGGCAACATGGTCATCTCTTCTCCCTAAAAAAAGAGACAAACAGTAGGACCTGGCTGGCGTGATGTACATCGTACCATAACACCTTCCCCCGAGAGCCATTTGTTTTTCGGGGACCGCAACTCTTCAACAACGACGGCGAAGGAGGAGAATCTAGGAACATCCAAAAGATCCGACAAGCAGGTAAATCGACTCCCTTACCTAGCAAAAAAGTAGAAAGCAGCTAGAAAGATAAGTGGTTGTGGTGATGCGGCCGAAGTAGTTGGATACGATCCCTACTTCCGGGATGCCTTGCACATCCAGTTGGAGTTGCTAGTCCTACCAATATAACGGCCATCGTCAGCCCATATTAAAACGCATGCACGAGTAGAGACCTGATGTCTCCCCATCCATATTTTGCCCCACGAGTTATGGTCATCGATGTTGAAGAACAAGAAAATGGGCTAAAGGGAAAGATAAACGAGAACGAAGTAACGGGCTGAGAGAGAGAAATACGGAGACGGGGAAGGCCGAAAGAAAAACAGAGAGAGGGAAATGGAAACAGAGAGAGGGAAGCGCACAACCACGAAAATCAGATGGGACAGGATGGGCAATGTCGCTTCATGCGCGATAATGACACCCGCTACCAGCTGATAGCCCAGATATCGTGCATCACTGAACTGGCTGTCCGATGTTAGCTGTTAGTTGGTAGCCTTTATGCTGCCGCCGGTTGTGCCGCTTCTAGATAACCGTAACAGCTTACAAGCTGGCTAACATTAGTTTGGAGAGTGTGTTAGAGCATATGACTTAGCCAAGGCTTAGTGGCCTGCATGGCGAGTATCATATAGTAACAACAAGTTTACCAAGGTTGCTTGTGGCAATACACTTCTATTCTTGGCATAAGGCCATCACCAGGCTATATTTACGTATGCTACAACATATACAATAACTAGTACGGGCCGGTTAGATGCTTGATTACAGAGACTGAGAAGGAGAAGAACGAAATTAATATATATATATACTGTACATCATATACACGATATAGATGTACCTTCCAAAACAGTAGCAAAAGCTTCACTAACACCTACTTAATACTATAGTGCGGAACATCTTTGACAATATGTGTTCATGTTGTGTGCTTCGAAAGATGACATGTATGTTTTGGTACTGACTGTCACCGGGCTAAATAGAGAGGTTAAACTTACCGTTGCAGACATACTTCATGTTTTAACCCTTTATATAGTGCGCCCTTTTTCACAACGAGCACAATTCAATGACTTCGATTCTATGAAGGATCTGCATATTAAAACGTACGAATCTAAGCATTAAGAGCCTTCACTTGAATCAGCCGAGCGTCAGCGTCATCCTCGATTCCGCCGCGTCCCGTTCGTTGTCCACGGCTATCCGGGCGGCAAAGAGTATTCGTACGATGTCGTCGAGACTCCCTCAACAGAGAACTCATCTTTGCGAAAGCGTGTCGTCGTACAACACTATAGGCCGCCCTTTCCCATATAGGTCCAACATGGAAACTTCGTCATGCCGCTACTGTTGCTACTTTCGCTTCTATTGGCCATACAAATGCTAATGTGTCATAGTCATTCAAAAATATCCCTGGCCTTCTCCGCCATCGTTGATAGTAGAAGCATCGTCAGTGGCGCATCCTTTCACTGGATGAGTCTCCATCTTTTGCTCTGAATGGCGCACGAGAAGATGAGCGTTGCGTCGCCTCGTAGCGCTATAGCATACAGCTGCGACAAATACAGCGGCAGCAATCGCAACCGAAGACAAACCCCCTATTGAATAGATATTGTCGTAATGCGGTCATCATCACCGCCGGCTCCACCATCCCTACCGTCAACGTGAAGACTGTAACAGCAAACAGGCAACTGTAGTGCCAATATGTATGTACAGAATACCCCATAGGTATACTTGATGCAAAATATTATACGGATAGCACATGTATTGTAGAGGAATAGGATACATTAATTTTCACAGTAGACGTAGAGATAGAATGAGGTTATACAAGGAATTTAATTATAAGGTCGGTTAAACCAGAGCGACTCCCGTACGCTTCCTACAGCTTTAGCTGACAGGAAATGATACAATTTCTGGAGAGTCCCGAACAAACCATATGTTAAAAAAAGCTCTATGTCAAAGCGCCTCTACAACTATAATAATTAACCAACCGTAATAAAATGTCAACACTGAGTTTGGCCAATACGTCAACATACGGCAACAGAAGAGCGATCGACTAACAACGTCCGGTGACTGCTGACTGCCGGAGTTTCTATGAAAAAACCTAAAAACAATTCCCCGTTCTTGGGAACCACCAAGAGAGACCAAGTAGAATTGACATCGGCGCTACTTTTTCTAGCTGCTTTATATAGAAAACAATTGGCGAACGACCGATGGCGAGAACAATGCAAAAACGGAGTCGCTTCATTGCCGTAGCGGTGTCTTTCCTCGGCTCAGTTGTCGAACAAAGCAAAGCAGAAGTGTACGGCTATCGCGTCTTTGCAGCTGAAGCCACCCGTTCGTTGTCAATGGACCACGGGGGTCACCATCAATTTATCTTGGTGGGGACAAGGAGGAAAGAAGGAGCTACTTGTGGGCCCAGTCTGTCTACCCGCTCGTTCTCTGTTACTTAAAGGCAATCGCTAGCACGACCAGATAAAGTACGACGGGCAGAAAGACATCTTCCCACGATGCAGTAGACACGAAGCAGAAGAGAATATCCAGCGTTCGTGTCACAACGACGCCATTTTTGTAGATACGTTGAGTTGCGTCACTATCGAATGGTCGAGTCTCTATAATTTCTCAAGCTACTGTAGTCAAGGCGTATGAAGCTACAACGTAGCATTGTACGCCCTTCTGCGCAAGCACATTCTATTACAGAGCATTCTCATTTCGCACCACGGTGTACCCACACGCATATATATACGTATAACCACAAAGAAGCATTTACCGTCTTAAGCCAAAATTAAAGAAACTATTTTTCCTATTGCAAAATAATATTACTTAACTAAATATGCGCCGTCTTGATCGATGGATTTCCGCCGCTTTTATGGTAACATCATAACTCCATCATTCGAAAACCGTTGTGTTGTCTGGATAAAGAACTGTGCTAAGTAGATTTCCCATTCAAGCTAACTAGTCACTTTATTGAGGGAGTTTTTGCAGAAACGGAAATAGATCATAGTCTGATGGTGCAAAATCTGACTTCTGCGGGTGATGTATTAAAATTTCCTGTTCAAATAACATTAACTTCTCCAGTGGCTGGCCGACTAATACAAGGAGCATCGAAAAAAAAAGACAGAACCATCTTTAGGCCGCCTCTTCCTTGATCATAATTTTTTATGCATCTATTAAAAAGACTAGGCTAAAGACAAACGGCCTATTCTTATTTTTTACGGCCAGTGATGGTCGCTAGATCAACAAAAAAAAGATTGCCTTTAAAAAAAATCATCTAATAATTACATTATGACCATGCTCAGCACATCTGCCTATCAGTCACAAGCAGTTTTAGACCTTGGCTTTGTTGATGCTACGTTCGCTGCCCGAACGGCTGGTGCAAAGCATCTAACATATGGACACTGTTCAATACTCGGTTACGTAAATCTTGATTGTCTCAGATACCTATCCCGGGCATGTATTGCAGAATAAATGCCATATGTGTTTGACACTAGCAAAGCTTAGGTAATACCATCATGCAAAGTGTTCGTTTCCTAGATAATCCGGGAAAGCCGTTTAGACAGCTTGTAAAGCGTCTGCACCTACGATTTTATGTTTTAGGACGGTAAGTTACGAGTCTGTCTATAATCGGTAGCAGGCGTTTAATACGCTACGCATGGTTGTAATGTCATTATTACAACGTATTTGGTAAATTCTTACGAGCACAATTATTTTCGCGCATCGAAATCACCATCATCACTAACTGACAACAAGAAGGAAGCCAGCAGCTCAGTCTGTTTCCAGACAAGTCTTGTTAATGAGCGTCATTCGCAGTGAATGTGGCGACCGCTTGCTCGTTGGGCTGCAGAATATGCGTTTTGCGCTTTGGCTGCCTGCTTGCTTGCCCCTGCCCTTTCATCATCCGTATGCTCCCTACATCTGTTCTCCTACTATTGCACTGCACAATCGCGTTCCCCTCTGTCCTCCCTTGCTGGCTTTCTGTGCTAACACAGTCTGTCTCTCTGTCCATTGCCGGCTGTGGCCGCCGCCGCCACTGCTACTGCCTCGTCTGGCAGCTCGAACCGAAAGGAACATCCATAGCTGGAGCTCGGCTTGGAGCATCCGGAGTCACTCTGGCAGCGGCGAGGGTGCAGCAGTGCTGGAAGCGTAGTAGGAACCCAAATCGAATTAGCCCTCCTGTCACTCGCAGCCGCAACGAACGGGACGGAGGATAACGCGTCCGTGGCACCATTACTCGCTGCCTCGCTCGAGTGAGAGTCTGTGCAGTACTGCTCAGGCCGCCGTTTCTGCCTATGCCAGCTTCCCGGCCCGTCCTCAACTTAGCGAGCCTGTCTGCCCGTTTGTCCGATGCAGAACTGCCTCTCGGGTGGCCTGCCGGTCCGACGACGGTGCCGGGTACTGGATGCTCCCGCTGCTGCAATGTAGCTGAGTCCCGGCCGCTAGTCGTCTGTGATGGGAAGAACTGAGCGACTGAAGAACTGAGCCTTCGCTGGGTGTAAAAAGAAGCACGCGCTTGTTTTTAGCCGCACAAACGAGCAGTTACCGCAAAAGCAATGCTGCGTGCTGTCAAGCATTTTGGCCGGCTAAAACGACGACCAAGGCATACCTTACCCATTGCCTCTGCCTTCGCTCACTTCAGTTTGTTCTCTACCGACCGTTTTCTCGTACAGAGGAAAGGACCGGTGGCAGCCTCTTGAGTGGCGTGGTGAAACCGGTGAATGCGGCCAGAATAGAGCCCTATATATTGTACTCTAGCGAGTTGGTTGCCAAACGATGCGGCCTGCCACTGTCCAATCGCCAGTTCTTCTTTAGGGGATGACTTGTATACTATGTGGCATGCACAACAACAAACTCATACGCTCGGTTGCCCTGAGACTGTAAACGCGCATTTTGCTAGCGGCCATGCAGGTGGAAGCTGTAATATTTCTCGCTGGTTGAACAAAAGCCGAACGCGCATTCATGTCCGGCGGACAACTCAGGGTCTGCCAATTAGCGCAGAATTACTCGATAACATAAAATAACACCGTCAGTCATCAAACAGTACGTATTCCTAACAGAATACAGCACTTGCTTCAATCTATGCGTATATGTGAGAATCGAACCTTGCCGGTTCCGACTCGCCTCATGTATGACCATGTTAGAAAAATAGAAATATTCCATTCTCACGCGTTCACTTACTCATATATGTCGAGAAATCTATAAATAAATCTACGCAAGCACATCTTCGAAAGCTGCTGGTGTCGCTAGTTGTTCTGACAGTAAAGATACCTTTCCATATATATGTCGTGTGTACGTGTATGTGATGCAGAAAAGGTATGCTCGTTTATGTCCTTTTTCGCCGAATCGATTGGGTTCCGTGATGTTGTCTAACCTAATCGGGCTGTTTTGTTGTGCTGTATTCTGCATCGCGTGCTCAGTGGCTATCACAATCTCTCAAGCCCTGCCGCAGCGATGCCCTTCGTAGCCCGTTAGCTGCCACTGTGCTTCGGCTGGGCCAAAAAACAAGGGGTCGAAGGGGTACAACGGGAGCAGCAAAGGGAGAGGGGGTTGTTAGGACTTCGTTAGTTTCCTTTTCTCCCTCCTCCTTTAGCATCGTCGTCATCCTCGTTGAATCCGTGTAGAACAGAATGGTGTAGAGCTAGTTTGTTTCATTTGCTCCGTCTCCCTTTCCACCAGCCCCGCCTACAACCCCTTTTTACCCTACTATCATGGTCGCTAGCTATGCGCCCTTCGCTGCTCGCAGTCAGCAACCCGCTGCTTACCTAACCTCCGCTTCCCTATCAGCCGTGCCTAGGCTAAGTATGTCAACATATCATCTCAAAACGAAAACAAAGAAACGAAACAGAAGGAAGGCGGTCGGAGAACAACTTATTCGTACTTTGCGTAGTCGCTGACTCGATTTTGTCACGGAATTTCTATTTTGCTCACTTACTCTTTTCTCTGTTTTTTTCTTTGTTATCTGACTTTTTTTAACTTTTTTTTGATCTTGCTTTCATCCGCTTCTAAGTTTCTTTGTTTTTTTTTTGTCGGGTTCTTGCTAGTAAGGGTCGGAGTTATTTTTTGCTCGCCACTCAGATTCTCTGCTCGTGTCGTCCTCCGAAGTTTTCGTCCTTCTAGCTCTTTCCATGAAGTGGCCACTGCCTCAGCCATTCCCGTTGCAACAATTGCTGCTTTTGCTTCTGCTGCAATTTCCGTCAGCTGCTAGACTGAATAGAGAGAGAGATAAAAGAAACTAGAGAGACGGGGATCGGTTTGGCAGGCTAACTGTCTACCCTACAAGAACGAACCTTATGGGGGCTTGGTGGAGCGAAATTTGGGGAAAGTAGAAAAATCTTACGGAAAAACAAGACGAAATCTGAGGGAAAGAAATTAAGGGGATGCAAAAAGACAGCTAGAGGGAGAGAGAAAGTACATAGCGGACGCTCAGGCCTCGAATGACAAAGGGTTCGAAAAGAAGTGGGCCTAGTAGAAGAGGGAACTGGCCGTTGTTTGTGCTACTGCTGCGGCAGACAACGTTGAGATTAGAATCTATTAAGATCCCTATCGGTGGCAAGGAACAAGGGAGATCTGGGGAGAAACCCGCGACCAATCTAGCCGCCTTCCGCTCGCTCGCCTGCGGCTCGTCGTCGTCGAAGCCGTCTTTGCCGCACACAGCTGGTATGAGCGGCAGACCGGTGGTGCTTCGATTTTGCAATGGTTTTCGATAAGGAACGGAGGTAGATTTGGTCGATCCCGGGCAGGCGTTTCTGCTAGCGCCACCCCCTTGGCGGATCCTTTTCGTTTGCACTACTTTGTCTCGCCCTTCTTCCTCGTTCCTTCCCAGCCTCTGCCTATTTGCTGCCGATTTTCTTCTCCTTTCCAAGCTTCTCTCTTGAAACGCAGCAGCAGTCGAATGGTCGCTGATCGCAATGGACAGTCGGTACAGTTCGGTGAAACTGGGTTAAACAGTCGGATGGTAGAACAGTCAATCTGTAGAGATCGGAAAGACATCCGATGCTGCTACGATCTCACCCGCTATCAGTGCTCTTACTGGAGTTGCAATGGTAGTGCTCTCTAGGAAAATGATATATTATAACGAGAATCAAAGGCCGATTCAATGCCACCTCACGCCTCGCCTTTCCCAAACAGCAATAGCAGCTCAGCAACTACCCTCTTTTAGATCCTTTGGCTGTTCTGTCTGTTGTTCATCTTACCTCGGTCTCATCCCCCCACTTCAATGTAGTGATTTCAAAGAACAAAGAAAGACACCACCGGGACAAAGTCCACCATTTGGAGAGTTGCCTGACTGAAGCGGCCCTCGGGAAGACACAGAGTGCTCCTTCCGCAACGTCCACTCTCGCCGCGTCCATCGAAGGGTGCTGCTGTCGGCGTGCGACGAAAGTATCGAGATGGAGAGGATGAAAGGCTGCTACATGTAGGTATCACGCCCCATCTGGGCCCGCTGTGTCGGCTCCTGCCGGTCGCCGTATCGTTCCGTTCTTGCCCTACAACAAGCGGCAAGTGTTTTCGAAGAAACAACGCTGCTGACAACAACAACCATACCCTTCCTTGTTCTGCTCCTCCCATTGCTGCTTGACTGCATTTACGAATTGCTCAGAACTGCATCTTTTCTGCCCGTTCTCGCCCTTTCCGGTTCTTACGTGGTTCCTGTGTGGCTTGGTCGCCCGCTGTCTAGCATTATAGAGAA
Source organism: Varroa destructor (assembly GCF_002443255.2). NCBI lineage: Eukaryota > Metazoa > Arthropoda > Arachnida > Mesostigmata > Varroidae > Varroa > Varroa destructor. The sequence goes on along the minus strand of NW_019211454.1, from coordinate 40,238,336 downwards.
GTGGGCGTTTCTTGCTTGTTCACCGGCTAGCAGCCCTCCTGCTTGCTTTGTATATTGGCTGCAACCATCCTAAACTATGCCTCTCTTCTTTCTTCCGTCGAGTATCTTGTAACGATATCGGCGATCGTTTCGTTGCGCCGGCCTACCGGTGTATATCCGTATGAACGTCTAGGAGGAAAGAGCTCAGCCTAGCTTGAAGATGGAGGTAAACAGCGAGAGCAGCCGAACTATGCAGAAATTAGGAAACATTCTGAATACCTGGATGCCCAAAATCTGGGTCAAATGTCAACTATGGAGCAGACCAACGCAGTGAGCAATTGGAGACACAGTGCACAAAAAAAGCTGCGTCACAGGAGGCCTGTCCCAACCGCCTTAGCCATCATGCTCTAAACGCCAACAACGCATTTTACATCCAAAGCGCCAAGAGTTTCTTGTTTTCCTCACTGCTTGCTGCTCCGATTCAATTATGTGACAATGAATGCGTACTCAATTGTGTGAAGGACGGTGACGACCGCGGTGGCTCACCGGATGAATAGTAGGGTGGGGCGCACGGCCTTGAGGCGTAGCTGTCCCCAAGGTTAGTAGAAGCCATATATATTGGAAAATCAAGCACGTTAAATCCGAAGAGGGAGCGGCGCTTAATCGCAATGGGTAGCCTTGATTGACGAACAAGTCGTTTGAGTGGTAAAAAAATGGTATTACATTTTGACACAATAGCGGCGCAGTAGCAATTTCACCCTATTTGACTTTTTGTGTGTTGCTTGTGAACCTTGGGTGGGTCAAGCGCCGTTATTCAAATGGCTACAGGCAACCGAAGCAGATGCTGTCCTTTGGTAGTGAGATGAGGTATTGTAAGAGGAATGCAGACCACAAAAATCTAGAATAGAGGTACAAGCTATAAGGAAGTTACAGCACATTAAAGGAAGGGTCGCTTCGAATGCAATCATTGTAATGCGTAGACTAGAACCTTACCTCGTAAATGTATCACAAAACTATGTAAATAGTAAGCGTATACGTAGATGTATGTTTATGATTGCGATCCGACGGCTCGGGAGAGCCATCTGATTCAAGTAGTTGTAGTGCACTGGGAAAAAACACGTGAGCGATGAATGTATACTATAAGCAAAAGGTGGCAACAACAACTAGCCCGCCGTAAAGCCACGGGCGAAACGAGATATAATAAGACTGTGACTTGTCACATCACAACCGACGCATTTGAAATCGGGGTACACAACTTTAGTCACTTAGTCGCCATGTAACTGGCTGACGAGGCCTATGGTGTCTAGAACGGTCAGACCAACGTGCACGTCGTAAAGGGAACGCCGAGCCTGTCGAAGCAGCAGAGAGGATAGGAGAAAAGGGTGCGGAGAAGCGCCGTGCAACACGAAATGTATGTGTCGTTTGGTTATCCTGCGCCATTTGCGTAAACCGTCCGTGTTAAACGCGAAAGACGTTATGCTTGTCCGCCAAATAGGATTTCTTTATGCCTTGAAGCGGCCTCGAGAACGATCTGTTGTTCACACGACAATGCTGTACTCTTTTATCGTAGCGTACTGTTCAGCCTATACGACGAGCTCAGTTAGCGACAGGAGCGTAAGCTTTGTAGGAGCATGTCTAAGCAACTAATTTCTGCCTAGTTTTTCAGCGTCCGATTGTCATGTAAGATGCGTGGCGCCAGATCTATAAGCTAAAAGTGCTCTCCCTGTCCCTAAAGGATTCGTTTCAGTAGCTATTGAACGACCCAGAAAGATGCCTTTCGGCCTTTCACGAATATAGAACCAGTAGTAGCATATTTACATTTCCCTAATTACTGCCTAGTGTTGTAAAAGGGACCTAACTAAGGCTTGCTAGGACCTTTGCCTTTGAAATCCTCGTACTCGATTCATCCAAAGATTCTGTTCTCGCTCGAGCTAAAGAAATGCATTGTGATGGATAAATTTCGAAATTACGAAAAAGAAAACGAAATCGGTCGATGCAGAAGGCTCTAGTTGTCGCTGCTGAGTTGCGCCTCTGCCCCTAGGCAACATCAACCCAACCAAAAATTTACTTTGAGACGCTACTTCTTTTCCCGCGCGATGTTATCCCAGCATTGGAACACATATGAGCGATTCTCTTGTGCCGCTGCTGCTTGCACGACCACTACTCAATAAAGCGGGTCTTCGCCGGCTGCCGCGGTGGCTGTGTTGTCAGCTGCCTGTGCAGCTCTATATTTTCGTGCTCTTATTCGTTCGTTGCTTTTTCTGAAAGAGAACTCTCTGAGGAAACGGGGGGCACTGAGAACTGGTAGCGAGTGTCACTATCGATTTCGCATCTTGGCCATACGTTGACGCTGCGAGAGGCGTTCTGCTCTTGTGTCGAAAGGGCTCGATTTGGATAGTCTCTGCCGCAAAGTTAACCAATCTGTACGGCGCAGACACACAAAGACGAAAACAACAAATGATGAGAAGAGAACCTATGAGACTTCCTGCGAAACTCAAAAAGCGGCACATAAACTTGAAGGAATTGCCCACCACCATCCTGCACACCCCTTGAGTACATCAATACTGAAATTTTTTCGATGGGTGTTTCGGTCAAGCTCGATGTAGCGTAATTTACACCAGATTAGATCGCTCTATTATTCTGGTAAAAGAGTTTCATAAAAAATAAGTTTTTTTTTTGCAATTAAAATCTATGAAAGAATTATATTGTGAATTATTACATTGATGCTTGTGATATTTTTGGTGGTGCTTTAACAACCTCAAATTTCTCATCGGTTTCGAATAAATATGATAATACCTAAAACCACAGTGAATATGGAACAAATTGAATAGTGTTTTGCGATCGTGAACAGTACGTCATTTTTAAGAAGAGTGAGCTATTCCGAGAACAAGAGCTATTAAAGAGGTTCGTTTTCTACACACTTACGTCAAAAGCCATTTCACACGCTACGTGTAGTGCTTCTCAACTATCATCCCTGTACTCTAGCCAAGTAAACATAAAATGTCTAAAGTATAGCCATTTCAACTCCATCATGTAAGGACATGTCAAAAACGCTGGGTTTGCGTGATGCCGGTATCGCCGCTCACTGCCTCGGCTGCGGCTGCTGCATATACAGGCTCTTGAAAAGCAGACGGTCTGTCCGTTACTAGTCAACGATATCAGCTATGGCAACTTAAATGAAAGAACCATATTTGGAGCATGCTAAGCACAGCCATAACCCCTGCGACAGCCTACGGCTAGTGTACACGGCATGACGGATGATAGGGACTGGCCATTTTCGGGTTACCACGACAGCAGTTATTTAACACTAATGCGCGAAGCATTGAAGGCTTTGTGAGTCCTTTGCGCTTTATTGAAGAAGGGGTCCTTCTTCATAGGAGTACGTCTCCTCCTTTAAGTTAGGTCGAGCAGCATAATGCCTGCGCGATAATCGGTTATCGTGTCCTTACATTTGGCTTGATGTTTTTTTCTTGTTGCTCACGCCAGCCAAAGAAAATAACTGAAGCAAATTATCGAACCCAACAACAAAATGATTCCACCCGCTTGTTATGTGGATATTCTGTGTCATATTTAGCTCCCTGATATTATCGGCATTTATGCTCAAGCTCGAGTTCGAACTTTTCTTTTTCCGTAATTTTTCACATCTCTTCTCCCTGACGCTAGCTCTCTATGCCCCCCCTTCCCCCACTCGCTCCCGCTTCTGGAAGCAACTCCAGGTGAGCTACTTCCCTGGATAGTGGAAAAAATGGGACGATGTCGCAACAGCTGATAAAATGAGGAAAAACTGCTGGCTTTGTTCCAGTCCCTAGAAAATTATGCAGTACTTGCGATTCAGCAAGTAGTGTGTAGTCAAGCGAAGGAAGTGCAGGGGATCGCGGCGTTTCTTGTTGTAAGGCCGCCGAACAGAATGCCACGCAACAGCAATGGTAAGCGCACGAATGGGGCGATTAGCAGTGGTACAACAGCAGTAGAGATCTGTGTTTGACTGAATAGACCAGAAGTCCCAAGACTGTCAAGAGTGCAGCATTCATTTCCGCCGACACGCCGGCGGCGGCAGGAGACTTCAGTGGCGTCTACTAGCGTCGAAAAGGAATGACGGATACAACTCACTATTACGTGGCACTGCTGCTACTCATCCATTCACTAGAGCGTTAGCAGCACACATTAAATGGGCTGCTGACTATAAGTATGGCCGTAATCTACCAACAACCAACTCCTTCTAGGCGAAAAGCCGCCGTTGACTACCCTCAGACAGCACCAGTGGCAGTAGCAGTCGATAAGTAAATCAATACAGAGATTGAAACGGAGCAGGATCGCGTCCACAGCTAGCGAACAAGCAAATGCCTCCGCCTTCTTCACTAAGCTTCCCAGATGGGAGGAAATACCTAAGAGGATAAGTTTGCTCTGGCGCTCCTGAGAAGGGTATTCCATTAACGGGTAGCAGTGGCCGCTTAATTCTGTGGCCACGGCCGGCCGAAGAAAGCGACCGCTAGCAATGTTGCGATTACAGCTTCCGTTGTAACTCCCATCAGTATACCAGTTCGCCCGTCGGTTGTGCCGTCGTCGACGCAGCCGCCTCGATCTAGACATTCACCGGTTTTCTGCGGTATTCACCGGACGGAGGAAGCCGGGCCAAGAGAAGAATTGGAGCCATACAGAGAGTTCGAGGAATGACCGGTGTAAGGGGAAAACGACAGCACATGGCCGGGACTTACCGCGAAGCAGTGGCCAAATTTGCCTCCTATCTACCTCTTGCAGTAATAGCGCTGCCACCTCCCATTACTATTATTAGCACCGCTGCGGGCACCGCTACTTGTACTTACTCGTAGTAACGTAACGCGCCTACCTGCTCGGGTAGCTGCCTTGTTGTCGGGTCTCCGCCGTTCATAACAAAACGATGCGGTTTCTCTCTATCCACAGAACTGAGGTAACATAGACTACCTGGCGACACTGAAAGTAGAAGCATACGTAGTGGCGATAGGCGCCACTGGTACCCTCACGTCGCTTCAAACACGTTTCCCCATATAGAACTTCTGGTGAGCGCCCCCCAAAGCACCACTTCGTACTAAGTACAGGTAGAAGACAACATACAGTGCGAAACGGCAGTTGGGTAAGTACTGTTTACTTTCTCATTCGTTCTCTGACAGCGTGACGAAACGTACTTGATGTGCCGTTAGATCAGTACTTAGGCGATCCAATTGTATACCGGCATAGTATTTAGCCATTGCATGGCGGAGCATGCATCACAGGCTCTTCACGTCGACAACGATGGCCGTTTGTGAGTCATGAACAGTTACACAGCTTACTTTATTTTTGTGCGGCTGATTCTAGAGACCATCCATCGATATTACCACTGCTAGTGAAGCTGCTATCCCGCCCAACCCAGCCAACTTCTTACTGCTATTGGCCAATAAGCTGGCTAAAAAATGAGCGTTCGACCGTTGAAGCGTTGTGCTCATTGAAATGACTGTCGCCGAATCGACCCGTATACTCCTTCGTTGCACTTGCGTTTCTTTCTCTGCTGCAACGGTGGCTGCTGCTAATAGTGGGATCCAGCGTACTGCTCCTATATGCGGCTCCTGCTAAAAAGGAATGAAGCAATAGCCGATGCTTACTAACCATCACTTACTGTCTATAGAGCGTTTCCCAGAGAGAAGAAAAAGAGGAACTGAACGAACGAACGAAGCCTCGATGGCTTGTGCGTGACTTGCAGTGCCAAACTCCTTTCCTTCCCCGCGCCATCTTCCTTGTTGAATTGTCGTCGTCGTCCTCGTTCGTTCTTCGTCCGTCTCTCCTGCATCCCGTAGCCTCCCACATAGCCAGCTTGCGCCTGTCGTAGCTTGGCCCTATTCTGCCTCATGGTTCGCTCGCGGCCTGCTTGTGCTTAGTGAACCCGGATTTTGAGCCTAAATGGGAGACTTTGGGGTCTGAGAGTTCTTTTAAAGCGGCCCGAACCAAATTCTCAATCGTGTTCAACGTTTTGGCAGCAGCAGTACGCGAGTGAAATCGACTCAAGCCCAGCTTGGCTGTCGTAGACTGCCCATCCGGCAGTCCTCTAAGGCGTTAAACGAATGGTACGCTTCCCTCTTTCCGCTAGCCGACCAGCCGGGGTCGTTGCCCTAAAATTATAGTGGGCCCGCTATGGAATCAGTGCCATGTTTAGCACACTGCTTGGCACGCTTAGCACGCTTGAACCAGCTTTTAGATGATAAAACTAAGTCCCCCTGTAAAGCCCCTATCTAATGGTCTATTCTTCGCCTCCTCCCGCATCGCCGTTTCTAGCCGCCTCAATCCAGTTTGCCCATAAAAAGCTGCCGTGCAAACGAACGAGTAAAAATGAAGCTGACGAAGGCAGAAAGAAAGTTATTGGAGAGAATATAGCCTAGTCTTGCTTGTGACATAATGTTAACTCCGTCGTCGACTGTAAGCTGTTGCCAAGTTAAGCAGTAATAAATCTCTTAGCAAGTTAAAATGGTATATTAACCGAAAAAGCATGCATAGACCTTGGAGACATAACTTAACATAAAAAGAAATACGTTCGAACAAAATACAAATTAACTTGTGATTTAGCTTACTGCGTTAGGATAGCATGCTGTGACTTACTGACATCTTCAGCTACTACAAAGTCGAGCTTGAGTCCGATTGCAGAAGAAGGCAATGAGTGACACTATTCTTGTTCGTAAGATATTCGTTTGCAAAAAGGGCAACGATGTGCCCTTACACTTACATACTCGAGACGGAATAGGCAGTCATATTGTACAGGATGAAGTGTTTGAAGTATGTATTTTTCATAGAAGATTATTTTTTGTGCATGGCAAGCAAATAAAATGTTGCGTGTTTTCACTGACTTACCCTAACTGATACAACCGATTCCAGCCGATAGCTACAAGTAACGAAAGGCCCATACTAGGTAGATAAAGGACACGTTCAGCAACGACGAAGCCAATGGGGAAGAACAAATTAGATGCTGGCAAATAAGGTAACGCCACTAACGTCAATGCCTGCAAACAACGAAACGATTTCGAGTGGTTTGGAAAACTGTGGGGTAACCGAAAACAACGTATGACAGAAATGTGTCGATTTAATTAATGTTTCATTGTGAACCCTTTTTAGTAGGTTCGTTGAATATTTGCAAAAGCTATGTATTTAGAAACCAGTCATTAAAAAGTACGAGTCGACCGAGCCAAGAGACGAAAAAGAAACTTCAATTTTAAAGAACAAACAAACTGCACAGAGACTCACCATTCCGATGGCTGGCTGGTCCCTGCAATTATTAATGACATGACGTACGGCGAAGGCAAGAAAGGCGTATGCCCCAATGGTGAGCAGGTTGCGAGCGTCGAGAATTGACGTCACCGGTGGCACACTGCCCGACGTCCAATCGCACGCTAACTGATTTGGGTAAAGAAACAGCGCGCCATTTAACGCTGTTAGGTAGTGATAAGTCAGTTGTTTGATGAGTAATCCCATTGTTGATACTGGATTATCCAAACTGCACATAACCCGGAGACAAGCCACAGCGCAAGCGAGCACAAAATAAGTGGTGTTAGTTTTTGTATAATGATGGTGACATTATTGTTTCTCCTCTGAATCGGTAAAACAGCTAAAATATGCTATTTGTTCCCTTGCATCATACGATAGCCATACCCGTTACGTTCGTATTCTACAACAGACCTGCTGAATGTGGGAAGGTGACGACCCATAATCGATATCCGGAACGCCAACAAGGCAATAGCTGTTGACAGCAGTCCTGCGCACCTCTTGAATGCTACCAGATGCCAGCTATAGAAACGGCAGCCATTTTGATAAGTCCGCAAAGTCTGATACACACAACAAACCCCTGAGGTGGTAATGCAAAACAAGCAGCGAAGAAAAAGCACATATAAGTGAGAGAACATCCGGCCCACGAGCACAGACAAATTCTAGGAACCATCGGATAAACACACGCACACAATTATCCCTGGTAGAGAAAGGGAAGAAATAGGATACTACTCAGTTAGCCCCTCTATGATACATGGATAAATCTCCCTTCTTGTTTCTTAGGTATGCCAGAGTTATATTTTCCTATTTCCTACTACAAACATATGCATAGCCATGATTAGTTACGTGACGACGTCTTTGCGCCGCGATCCCAGAGGGCGAGTTCACTGAGCTAAATCTACGGACGTTAAGAGTGGTTTAAGCCAGCCGCACCTCAAGTCAGATAGAAAATGGCACCAGACCTGGGAGCAACAGTTTAGTCGGCAGGCGTCACATACCATTTTGATACCTTTTCTCTCTTATTTTGTCTGGCTTCATCCCTTTTCAGCGAAAGTTTCTGCCACTGGTGCTGTTATGTTCCCGCCGATGCTGCTGCTCGGTGTTGATTAAGCTCAATTGCGGGTTGGCTAGTAGAGAAGTGCTTATGTAGGATACAAGGCATTGTCCTCCTACGTGTTTTCCTGTAGTGAAAAATATGTGGCTTCTCTCTCTCTTTACGCACTACTATATCCCTATTCAATTATATCCTAGACAAGGTAGAACAAATGGCTGAGACCACTTACCTACAGCCATGATGGCTTGCTCTTTGCAGAGCATTCCCGCTCCCGATAACAGCACCGTGTTCACGTTACGTCGCCAGTGCGTTGCGACTGCACCGGATTCAGTGCGGATGGATGATTCGAACGAAGTCAGTCGGAGGAGACGGTGGAAGTAGACGCCCGGCCGTGTGGCCGTTGAGGAATGGGAGGTAATGCGAAACAGAACAGAATGAGCAAACCAGCCATGTTAGAAATAATGCACGAACAGAAAAAAGAAAGGGACGAGATGTTCGTTAGTTTAAAGATCTGGAAGCGGACGCAGAACACGAGCGGTTGGCTCAAGCGACCGAGGTAAGACCAGGGAACGAATTGACTAAAGGACGACTACAGGACAAGGACCCCAGGAGATAGAAATGAGCTTAGGGGTACGATACGTGGGGCTAGCGCGACCAAGTGGTGTTTCAAGTTGCTACACTATTACCGGCTTCGTTAAGACCAGCAGCGGCTAGTTAAAGCAAGGAAAGCACAGGAAAACTGCCGTCTAAATAGTCTGAGAAGCTAAACGAAGTAGCTCTTCTACTGAAGTACAAATCGCGCTTGAGATAGAGAGAAAAAACTGAAGAATGCTCAGAAGCAAAAAAGCTGCACACTATTCGGGCACGGTAGGCACGTGTATCTCGGATGGAGGGTCAAAAACCATCGCCGAAAAGAAAAACAGTCCCACAGAAAAAGCTTCGATTTCCAAGTCATACGCTTTGCAGCATGGTTTCGAACAGCTTATCGATCACGAAGTAGTAAGCACCGCTAAATCTGGTAACGGACACATAATCATGGCATAATTAAAATAATGTGTGAATGTAATGACTCTCCTTAAAAAGCAAGCAGTTACTTACCGTTGAATTTTCCGTAGCAGTTTTCATCTTTTTCGTTGCCATAGTTGTTGATGTAATAGATCAAGGCACACAAATAGAACAGACCGGATAGCAACTCCGCCCGTCCGACTACAGAGGCGACCTAAAAGAAGGAAAGACCAAAAATGAGAGCAGCGTCAATCGTGTGACGAACAAGACCCATTTGTGCACAATTATCATAGATAAGGACTGATTTTACTTTAAGCTAACAAAAAATGAATCCTGCATGCGGAACCAACGTCGGGTATCAGATCAGACCTCCTCAGATACCCTTCGCGCGAAGCTAATCGTGTTTAAGGTTCGATCTAGGAAACATTATACTCCACTTATGCGTCTAGTTTCTTGGAGAGACGCGTTTCTGCCGAACCATCTTGGTAACCTCTTTTTTAATGACAACATCGACCTGAACTGCTCACTCCTGCTCTCCTGTGTTATTATTTGCCAGAAGAAAGAGGCTGTTTCGCAAGTCGCCGACTTAATGGATGGTGCGATGTACATAGAAAGATGAACAACTTCCACGGCGTTTTTGCTGGATTCGATCCTACGGAACGGTAAGTTTCGGGACAAGTGCGATCTTTTATAACCATTACAGCATTCAATGTTTTTTCAATTTCCATTTTACATTAAATAGAATTTAGGTACCGGGTCGCGTATTGACCTTGGCTGCATCTACGATGAACCCCATTCAACTCAAGGTTCTCTATCTCAGTTTACTTACTACTAGCACTTTCTTTCATTATTTATATTGCCAAACGAAAATGTGCTAATAATTTAAGCAAATTAAATTAAGTGACTAATATACCATGCCGTTTTTACTATATTCTAGAAAAGTACACTCGTGATCAGTCCACTTATTTACTTCCACTCGATTGATTCGTATAATGCACTTACTATATTACATGCGTCGCAGCAAAAGTATAATACTATATTCAAAAGTATAATAGTATATATCATAGCAGTAACCAGCTGTCATTACTAATACGAGCGGCAAAGCTCGCAAAAAATGCTCACGAACAAATTAAGCACGAAATTGCTCAGACCCGTGGCGTGCGTTTTCGACGATAAGGTCAGAACAGCACGCAGTTGGTAGCAATGGTATTAGTCAGGTCAACAGCCGAAGCCATGCATGGTGTGATGGTAGGGGCGGCGGCCTGACAACAACAATAACAGTAGCAGTCTGAGGGCAATCATTAAATTCGAAAGTTACTCCACCTTTATTACTGATCTCACAGTAATCACGGTCGCTGTAACTTAATACATAGTGTGATAGCTGCCCCTTCTAGAGCTGCATCAGATCGCTGTAATGAAGGGCCAAAAGAGAGGTGAACTGCGAAGAGTTGCGCCGACCGTTTGTGCTTTAGCACAACCAACGAGCTACCACCATGGCAAAGGTACTGCGTTCTTTGCCCCTATCCAACACGCACGATACGAGTAGGCCCGGATGGCAAGCAAACTTGAGAGCGTTCGTATGGATCTTGCCAACTCAGGAGCTATATGAGGGCGTGGGTAACCCAAGGGTATATGCTTTGGGTTACTCCAGCTATGACTATCGTTAGGTAGGTGGCAGCCAGCAAACTAACGGCAGAGGCTGAGAAGCAATGAAGAGAGGCATATACAACAACAGGCTCTGTCTAGAGATTTGAAGCGGTAGCAGACAAAAGGGGTTTTGCTCTTTAGCTGGTAAAAGCAATTACTCCAGGTTGCAAAGGAACTCTGTCGTGCAACCAGTGAGGACGCCGGCAACACATCCACACACGATTCGGGGCGCCGGGTCTAGCATGGCCATGAGGCCCTGCATGCTGCTGCGTTACCGTGTAGGGTGCATCTACAACGACGACTATAGCTACAACACAATGGCGGCATGATGAAGAAGACAAAACAATAACGACGGAGGTCGTTGCTGTTCGAGATTCAACAGCCACAATACCACTGGTAGGAACGAGGCACCGAGCTGGCGTCGAAAACAAACAAAGTCTGCATGATGGCGGCTGAGACGATTGGGGCTAGCATTCAGGTCCTCGGTAAAGTGGGGGACACGAAACAAAGAAACGGGAGACGCAGGTTCAAAAGGAGCAATTACTGCAGTAACAACAGCAGCAACAACATCACTAGCACCTACTACAGGTCAAGTGAAAAAAGCGATAAACTAAGGCACCTATGGGGTGGGTATGGAATAAGGTAGCCTAGGTAAAGTTAGAAAACTGGTTAAGGCCGACAGTGGTTGAGGGTTGTTGAGGTAAAGCAGGTGTGCTCATTCGCCAGAGTCCTGATGGCGGCAGCGGCAACAAGGAATTTGTGGGTGAGAGTAACGGTGGCAGAACTTGGAGTAGTTCTTCCTACCAAATTCATGCGGCAGGGCAATGCCGGAGCAGCGACGGCAACAGCAGTCATTGTGGCGACACCTACTGACGATGTCTAGCTGCCTACTTGTCTTCACTACCTGACTACTGCTGCCTTTGAAGATCTGTGCTGCTGATGCCGCCGTCGTTCGCGGTTGCGTTGCGCTTTCTGCTACAGTTGCTTTTGTTGTTGTTATTGTTGTTGTCGCTAAAGCTGCAATAAGGTTTAGTCGACTGTGCCTTGCCATGGTCGGCTGGTTTGTTCATTCCCCTAACGAGCCACTTGTCTCCCTCTAACATGATGTAGTACAATAAACTATGAGAAGGAAGGTAAGGCGAAAGCTGCCTGATACCCAACTGATAACCAGAGCAAAAAAACCTATTAAGATCATCAAAGTCGTTCTCAGCCTCATAATCAACATCACCTGCATACCTCTCGTCCGTCATTTTTAATACTGCCAGGTTTGAAGTGTACATGTTCAACGTAAAGCTAATGTAAGTGTCCAATTTGCGCCTTCAAGCACTTCATTAGAAGAATGTCAATGAGCACACAAATACGTACAGGCACATAGTAGTTTTTTTATTGTTTTGCGTATATATATTTTTTTTGAGGATCAGTTGGGTAACGTACAATTCTTCGATGTTAGCGAATATGTGAGAATCTAAGGAAAGGAAAAAGACAACCTTTTCACTTCATAGTCGCTTACATGTTGTATCGTGGATGTAGAGCCCACCGAAGCAAATTGGTGGATTTGTCGGTCACAAAAGTAGAGTACGTCGGAAGCGGTCATCCTCGGCCTCATATTCAAGTTTGTCCAAGAACAGTATACGGGTTATATAACCTAACTATCAATGCCTGGACCAAGGACAACAACCACCAACATTCTACCATTGATTCGGCTGACTTCTATTGCATTATACAGATAATGCAATAGAAGATTTGGTAAAACACATCTGCATAACATAATCAATACCATTAGTACATGCACTACCTACGGAATCGATACGACTTTTCGAGTTGCTGACATACATTAAGTACTCGAAATGCCTCAGAAATTGCGAGCTCCGATTACCTTGATTGGCTTCAGAGAAAACGCTAGCTCTAATCGTCCACTGAAAACGTTCTGACTTTGGTACGTTGGCGTTATTTAAATGCAAGCATCTTCCCCTTGTTCGGATTGTCAGACACTCGCTACTTCGTTTATAACGAACATCATTCGAGTATTTATAAATACCCCTTCCGGGTAATAACAATTTCTTTTTTTTTTGCTTTATACATTACAAGCATAAATTACATGTACTGGCAACGATTGTTTTTTATGATAGGAAGATACCATGGTATTTTCATAATATTCTGCATCCGGTGCATTTCCCTAGCAATCATTATTCCAAGTACTATCAACTGTGTGCGAGCAATTAGTTTATTATGCCTTGTAGAATATAGTACTAATATCAGCCGTGATGATTAATAGTGCTTTTTTATTCACACGTACCGCTTCGGAGTGAAGCGGGTGTACAGCAAACAGCAGTGAGGCTACACGGGCTGTACGCGCATTAACAAGTAGGCCACACAGACGTAAGAACAGCACGCTCACGGCGGCGTGCAGAATTACGTTGACGGCATGATAACCTATGGGTCGCAGACCGTCAATAGCAAAGTTGGCACGAAATGACAGCGTCGTCAATGGCCGGTACGACTTATGACTTTGCTCCTGGAAACGACACGAAGAAAATTAACATTACCATTATTATTACTGTCATTTATGGTGTATTTGGTCGAAATCCATCGTTGTGCTGAAAACTTTCTAGTTTTAGCGCCTTGAATTGAGAGTGATCAACGGCACGGTAGCATAGTAGCCTAGTAGCACGGTACTATATATCATTTCGAAACTATGCCGGTATCATGTTATATACGTTAATAGTAATTACTGTCATTATCTATAGCAATGATTTTCTATTTTTCGGCTACTAACGCGGCAGACTATAGGTAAAGCATCACGCTCAACCATCTGAAACATGTGTTACTTAATGATGTTTACAATTTACTCTTATATACCTGCTACCTGTATCATGATTAAAATTGCGCTTAATCCTGGCATATAATCGGAGATCATATCAACACATCTACTTGATTTCGTCTTCATAGACTCTCTCGTGGAAAAAACTCGCGGCCAATAATGTGATGTAAACACGTAAAAAACTTCGTACCGCTAAAAGTGAGGTACTAGGCATACTCTACTCAAATCGCATTCTTCCATAGAGGAGAGCATTGGTTCTAAATTGCGGGAAAGAGCTTCGTATCTCGAAGGAAACTGTGTATGCCTTCGCACAAATTCTGTCTCTTCTGGCGGCGATTCTCCGCATGTTTGAGTTAACGGTATTATAACAACGACCTGTTTTTTTCTATAGATCGCCAAAGACAGGATATGATCGCAAGGAATCGAAGAGAGTTTATCTGTGTTTGCAGATGACAACAGGGACCCTGCGCTTCATCTCTGTGTGTTTGCTTCAGCGTCGTTGCAGTCAGGCGGTGACGCTAACGAAATGCTTCCTGAGAAATCGTATGAACTTGTCTACAATTTCGTTTCATCTTCCCCCTTAGCTTTTTCGCCTTCGGATACATCTTTCGGTTTTCCGATAAGTCCTCATCTCGCAACACCTTTGCTTTGACAGTTCGCTCATACAAATTAGCCAACTACGCTTGCAAGACTCATCTGTCAATTCGTAGACATATTGCTTAAGCACTGTAGCGCGACGTTGTTCCACGAAATATGATTAAAAGACTGTATATAGTGGTACATTTCACTCTTGCTTAAGTCTGATGATTCTGGCACATGATTTTAGTATGCTACGAAAGCAAAACAATGAGTATTAAAAATCGGCCATAAGATTGACCTTACGAACGTGTTCGATAACCTGATTCGGCATTAGTCAAATTGCATTCCAAAATAGTTACTTTTGACCTTGTTGGCATACCACGCGGTTTACAGAGCCTCCAGCACAAGCAGCCGTGCTTGATTCAGTTGGTGCATGATGGCACCGCTGCGACTACCACTCTATCCATTGGAACGCTGTTAGTATGTGGCAGTGCCGGTGTATGTCTTTATCCCTTCTTGCTTTTCGTATTACTGAGGAAGTTTATCAGATCCTGAACCGATGCATGCAGACGCGAAACTTCTCAGTTCCTTGTCGAAAACGGTTGACACGAGGGTCGCGTTAGGCGCCAATTAGAAGGGGCCAGCAGCAGTGCAGGGCTTTGCTTCCGTCAGCCTGGTTTACCGCTTTGTCTTGCGTAACGCAATGTTGTAGGGTGCTAATAGCGATGTAATTGCCAGTTACGGGAGGACACACGTTTCGGCCTAGCTGCTACCCACTCTGGCATGAGGAGCAGGCAGAACAAACGAGAAGCAGACGTAGCAAAAGCAGAAGCAGTAGCGATAACAATAAACAAGGTTCTGTCTGCTGCTACACCGGCCAAGGCCCGGAAGGGAGAACAAGTAGGGAGTGCACTCCCCTGGATACTCTGAAGGCCCCACGTGCATCGCACGCAACCGATGGGGATTCTCTGTGGCCTTTTTGCCTAGTGACGTTGCCACCGGAATAGAGGGAATGGCTTCTGTCCAAGGTAAAAGGGATCTTGCCACGACAGGAAAGACGATAGAGCTGCCCAGCGGTTGTGGCAAACAAGTGAACGGAGCATCAATGAGAGAAAGAAAACTAAAAAGGGAAAGTGAGTCAAGAACCATAGAACGCATTCAGGAACATCTACTACAAGCAGGAAAGGGAAACGGAAGCGACAAAACCAAAAACAATTGATGGCTTGCCAGAAATCCTCTTCTAAAGTCTTCTCTATTTGTTTGGAGTGAGAGAACGCGCTTAAACTAACAACATCTAAACGTGCTAGCCCCTGGTTCGGAATTAAATCCGCTTTGCGCTTGCGAACCGCACTGGTTAATCGTATTAGAGAACGTGCATCTAGGCCAGTATGCAGACACCAGCATGAACTATTCGGTAACCATTCGTTTTACGGATCGTCCAAGTGTGGCCGATTAAATGTGCCAAATCAGTATCTACTTTTCAGAGTCGTCAAATGATATGATAGCTGACAACGTTGTAAGTTTTTTCAGCGTGGAGACGATCAGGTAAGTAAATAACGCTTGCTAAGATACAGTAAATTATGACTTCATCATTAGTCGTTTAGTCCTTTTTGGGTATGATCTCGTCTGATCACTAACTTGAGGTGGATTCAGCTAAAGATATCGTTGTATTATATGAATCTGGCAGAGGCGTTACTTCGAAATGAGATGATATGCCATAGCCCCAAAGTATGTGCTTGGCGCGAAAGGGAAGCGGGGTAGTGCGTTAGCGCTGGTCCATTCATTCATGATATTGATTTCGCTTAACCCCGCTTTCCATGTGAAAGCAGCATAGCCAGGCCTGTAGAACGGTCAAGTTGGATCTGGCCGATTGAGTCTTGAATCTATTCAATCTATCTATCTAAGCACAGAAGAAGCAGATTCACTTGATTCTTCGTACTGAATTTACTGGTCTGCTAGGCTGGCGGACTTTCTATTTTGGAGTCACCATAAAAAGCTGTGCGGTCAATACATGATTTCAAATGCGCGCTTTGAAAACCCCACCTTACGGTGCATTTGGCCAAAATCATCTTGACTTTTATAAACTGCAAGTTCAGCAGCTGTGAGAGAACTATGCCTAATGCTGCTTCGAACTCGGCGAGTGGCCGTGTGAGAACCGAAAGATTGCCAGGGCTGTACCATTCCTGCGCGCACCTTTATAACGTCTATGACATTACGGGCGGTTTGTTCTGTTCGCTGTGTGCACTACTTACGTCGCCTCCATCTCAATAGGAACTTCTTTTAAGAAAATTCTAGTTCCCATCTCGCACTTAATGGAGCTGCTTATTTACGCAGACGTACATGATGCTACATTTATATCTCGAATCCCAAATGAAGGAACACCATAGTGTTATAACACGTTTGAGTTAGTTTCGGGGCTTTATTCAAACGTTCGATGCCCTTGATCGTTGGTTAAGGTGAGGACTGAAGGCCGAATGAGGAAAGGTTGCAAGCCACCTAGTTCTGTCATAGAACTGCAGTTGGTGTTTCTTGCCAGTACCGGCCTAGGCCTATTCACCCGGCAAAAGTCGACGAAAATTGTCGGGCGTCCTTGGTAACCGACAAGATTGGTTGGTTCTTAATCTCGTTCTCGCCTTACCGTGTCGCGTACCCCGCTGTCGAGTTAGCTAGGTGACGGAAAGAAAAAGCTAAAGAAAGAGAGGTAATGAAAGCAAAATTGATTTATGGTAGTTGTAAACGGCAGGCTCAGCCACAACCGTCTGGCCGAAAGAGCGGCCTGCTTGCTTTCAGCCTAGTGAACTGATCGGGTCGGACTGCACCAGACCCGACGCCAACCGGTGGCGGCGGCAGTAGTGGCGATAGTGGGCGATGGCGAAATGACTTCGCGGGAGGCGAAGAGTGTTTCGGCGCGTTTCGATCGTACACGAATGTCGAAGGACGTGTAAGAAAAAAAAGAAGAGTCATAAGACATATCCTTCAAGCCTTTGATTTCCGATCGGGATCAGGGAGAAGCGCAGTGTCACGCGTATTCCGTTACTGCTGCGACGGCGATGAAACTGCCCCAATTTAAATTTTGCTGCTATCCGTTCTTTCCTTGAATTCCAATTGATCGAATCTAGTGAACAGGAAGGACCAAAGTGAGGGTCAAGCCGTATAGCAGTTAAGGTTAGCCAGACACTCAGATCTGAATGCTGTTTAGGCCGTTAGATTGAATTATGGCCAACCGGTCGGTCGTGCATGGACAACCCGCTTAAGAAGACATATTCGTACTCGTCTAGAAGCTAGCCCATTCGACGAGCTAGCTGATAGAAGTATAACAACTTGATGAAAACGTTTTACAGCTCAGACATGATTGGCACAGGTTCGGGTCTAGGCTCAGTTTCATGTGGTTTGGCTGTTCCAGCACATAGTAGGCAATGAAGCCGGTGGGAGGGTACAGAGTCGAGAAGTGAGGCCGCCGCTCGTCAAGTGGATCTGCGATTGAATTCTTTGAGCTCCACTGAACGAACGACTCGCAGGAGAGACAAGAAACACCTTGCTGGGGAGAACGGATCTGACTGTAGGTTGCTTTAAGCTTGACGTCAGGTGGGAGAAGGGAGGGGGCTACATTCAGACCCAAGCGTGCGCGTGCTACCAAGGCCTGCCTGACCGTCTATCTAGTTGTGAAAGGGTAAGGCAGCCGGACAAAAAGTCAAGCTTCTTATTATCCGTTACTACTACATATCGCTAGTACTTGCGTACCTTATAGATGGGTGTGCCCCAGAAGTCGTTCTTGAACACGTTCACTAGCGGCGTGTACGAACGCACGTCCGTGTTCTCCTTTACAGCGACCACATCATCGTAGACCATATCTCCAGGAAGCGTAGTTAAATAGACAAACCCGGCAATTGCGGCCACGACGAGAGTCCATGGCCGAAACGAGTCCGGTTCGTCAGGTGCAGGCGGTTCTGGACTCGGTGGCCGCGACGGACTGGAGCCCTGCGATGGAGGGCGACTCGACACTGGCGAGCCGCGATAACTCCTCCCAAGCGAGGAGTGCATCTGAAATCGAGCAGAAGATAGAAGTGTTGGACGTTAGACTTAACGTATATATATCTAAGGTGCATTAAACGATCTCATCTTTCTATGCTTAAAAAGCTCTTAAAGAACTACTTTATTGCTTATACAAAAAATATGGTGCGACTGTATAAATCGCATCTTCAAATAAGTTTTCCTTCCGTGAAAAAGAGCAGAGTGTTATATGTCTTTGTAAACGTGACAATCAATATAGTAATTAATGACAACAGCAAATTAGAACTGTTTTTTTCTTATTTTTGCTTACTCATCCGGGATCGTGTTGTAAGTGACGACGTTGACTTCACCCAAACAGGCCGAAACTTCCAAGTGGTAAGCTGTCTTCAATTACAAAATTTCTAGTGAAACGGTCCTAGCGCTTTTTCTGTTAGGTAGTCCCTTTTCTCCACTTATTTTTATGTAGTGAAACAGTCCACCGTTTCTATTTGTTTCTACATCTATTTTAACCTTTTAACCTCTCGTTTGCCTCTATTCAGTAACCGCGTTCGCAGTGACCGGGCCCTGTGGCCGCGGCAGCGTTTTCGAACGAAGAAGATACAGCGTAGATATTATTTGATGAATTCGAAAGTATCACGCGATCCCGGATAGTCAACCGCAAACAGCAAAAAGAAGCAAGAGACAACGAAGGAGTAGAAGAACGGCTAGCAGATGGCGGTCGGCACTAAACGATAGACTACCCCATTTCTTTTTCCAACTTCTCTTTTTGTCTGGAGTCCTCTTGTTCATCCTGCTTCCCTAAGTGTTCCGAGAACGGGAGAAAGACAGAAAGGGAAGGGTGGCTCGGGCAACTACGTTTAGCTGTCTTTTTTCCGTCCGTTTACCTCTGCTCGCCTTAATGGCTCACGTTTGTCATCGGACAAGAATAACTGTGTCTTGTTGTAAAAGAAAATCACTAATCGATTCATAGGAGCAGGAGGAGAAACAGCACGCGGGGCAGTGACAACGCAAAACGAGCTCTTTTACGAATTCTTTTGCGTAAGGAAACAGGAGACGGCGGAGCCTTCGCGCGGTGCGCAAGAGAATGTAAATGGTGGCAAATATAAACCTATTTCTTACTGGAATCCTTTTTGCATGTGCCTTCCTTGAGGTAAATGTTTCGGTCAACTAACACAGCTGACGACACTCCAATGATGGTTGCCTATTTGTGTGAGACGTGAAGTGTGCTTGTGAGACAACAAAAAGGCGGCCCGTTGTGCACTAATCATTGGACTGTCACTGGCACGCAAACCACAGGCCTACCAGCACAATGGCCTTTTGTCGCTGACTGTTCGACAGACCAACGAAAAAAAGAAGAACGAAGGGTAGACGAAGAGCTACTTCTGGCCAATAACCACAATGTAAACACAAGCAAGTATAGAGGACGAAGGGGGCAAAGTCCAATTACCCGCATCTCATCCATCCCTTGCTCAGAAAAAGCGACTTAGTTCCCAACTGACCTAACAGCAAGGGCAACTTCCCGTTGCGGCCTTTGGCTTCTCTGACTTGTATTATTGTTGTTGCGGCACAAAAGAGGCCGCCTAACCAATCCACTATAGCTTCCTGATCCGATGACTATATAGATGGGACGACTAACGGCAATAAAGTCGTTCTGTACCAGCAGACGTAAACCGAGGGGAGCCCTGGAGCGATTTTGTCACCATTACTTAAAACTATCTTACACTTACATTTGTCGCTCAGTTCGTAGCGCATAAATACGCATTAAAAGGCGCATATACTCACGAAATTACGCAAAAAGGTTATTTCTTCGTCCAGAAGGTCCGTACAGGTCAATAGATTCTGCGCACGAAAGTAGTGCGGCAGCGGACTCATGTAAAATAACGGTACACCTCGGTGCTGCCATTCGTCATCGAATTTCATTGTGGAAGCGAATATTTGGGAGGGTCAAGATACTTGGTACCTAGAAGCGCTTTCGTTCTGTACGCCAGTCTACCACGGGGAGATCCCGCGAAGAAGAAATGTTGGTTGGTGCGCGATATCGGCACGGCGCCGGTCTTCACGCAAGCCGAGTTAGCTGAGAACAGGCTATGCTTGTTCCTGCCCTTAAAATGTGCATATCAATGAGAGATGTTGTGTAACACTTGCGTCTAGGCCAGTGAACCGGTAGGCTGCGAGGTCCCGGTTAGCACTGTTATGTTGCACTTGTACTTATGCTAGGTACGCCAAGCATCAAAGAGAGCTTCACCCCGTCCCATCTTCTCACAGCAGTAAACTGTATATGCGATATACGGACTGCATATGGCTGTCTGCCTGACATACACCCATTATGAGAACTCAAGGCTCAAAGAGATGGAACCACAGGGGCTAATCTGCAGGGAGTCGCGGGATGTTGCGCGACACATCGCCTTGACCCGAGCGAGTGGATGCCGTGTCCTCTCTAATCAGTTTCTCCCTCTGGCAATGCCACAGTGGAGAATGAAGTATATGTTAGCAGACGAATTCGACAAAACACGAAATGTACAGTGTACGGTCGTATCTAAGCGATTCAGCAGAAAGCAATTATCGTACCTCATGGTAACATCTGTTGCACACTACATGATCCGCCAATAAACAATAATTTTAGTTTGCTCCACACTGGATGTTACACCAATGAATAAAAAAAATGCCCTAGTATGATGACAGTACCCAAACACATTTTGAGTTAGCAATGCACACGACACGGTACATTCAACCGCAGAACTCACAAACGATTCCAAACAAGCCCATCACGTATGTTTTTTCTGCC
The DNA here is from genome assembly GCF_002443255.2 of Varroa destructor. Classification (NCBI taxonomy): domain Eukaryota; kingdom Metazoa; phylum Arthropoda; class Arachnida; order Mesostigmata; family Varroidae; genus Varroa; species Varroa destructor. Next base: position 40,217,195 of record NW_019211454.1, on the reverse strand, counting down.
CATACCCTTTAATCGTTTTAATCATGTTTATTTCATTCGGCGATCGGTCGAGAAGGGCATATTTCATTCGTCAAAACAGTATTACTTTGGAGGATCTGTTGCGCGCTTTTTTTAGTATATTGAACGTCCTCAGTTCTGATCGAAGCTACGCGAAATGATGTGGGTCGGCCTAGCTCTCTTCTCCTCGTAATCTATGAGAGCATGCAGCGCAGACTAAAAGTTCTAGGCTTCTTTTATCATACCAATGGGACTAAAGAAAGCATTTCGGGAAATCCATTACGGAGCGACACAGTTCGCAGGCCATTCCGTTTTGCTTTACCCTACGCTGCTACAACCACTTCTATGACGCGGGGAGCAGTAGCCGACTATATGTGGTCGCGGAAGCTTGGTCATAGCTCAAGTTGGGCCCCTCTTCAAAGCGATGTATCATCATGTGGGGCATGAGCGCACTGGTAAGTCCCTGGGAAGAAAACGGTGTTTTGGCTGGTAGCTAACAGCTGACCGTAGCAACCTTCATTGGCCTGTTTTCTCGGGGGTATATGACCGGGACCAACGGCCGCATCAGTGGTATAGGGCAGGCTACACGGCCACCTCGCCAACCACGTTTGGACTAATGTACTCGATAAGGCCACGTCACACGTCTATACAGAAAATAAGAGCGAATGTGGGAAGGAACGGGATAACAGAAGGAAGAAACGTCGTTGTGCTGCAGCTCACTCGGACCGCAGTCAGAGTGGAGGCTGCTTCTATCTTGGACTGGTATCACAATGAAACAAAGCAAGTCTCGCTTGAGGTGCTGTTCATTGTAACAAATGGCGCTAAATTAATTCATTTTTGTTGCCCGTTGTCGACTCCGACCACTGTACTAGTGCCGTATGCTACCGTTCTAAGCCTGAAGCAATGGGGGTCGCAATGAAAGGCGCTGGAGGTCCTGATTTGTTACTCAGTCCTCGAAGGGATTGAGATTCTGACAGCTGTATCCCGTGCGTCTCTTTGTTGGAGATGAAGAACAAGTGGTTGTTCGCGGTAGTGTGAGCTGACGGGGTGATTCCTCTACGCAGAGATGTGAGTACCACAGTCAGCGCCAAGCGGTAGGAAGCCTACTGTAGTATAATACGTGCGTGTGTGTAGTACGAGAGGCAAACGTATTACCGGTTGGCCGTTAAATTAAAAAACTATCTTGTCACTGCTTACTCCTAACTGCGTCGATCGAGATCTAGAGAGCTAATGTAAATGTAGGAATATCTAAATCATGCATATTGTGTTGAGCATATATGTATATGCATACAGATAGACGAAAAACATGCGGGCGGTCATGAGGTTCACAACTAGAACATGAACTTTTCAGCTCCGCGTGAGCGATCCAGATCTATTTACTCAGTGAGCGACGCATGAGTAATAATACATATACAGGTTATATTAGCGTAGATCGTACACGCTTAGACGAGTGGTCGAGCACCTTTATACGTGTAGGTCATCTAACGATGCTTTTATGATATAACACAATATATATTTATCTTTTTATGGTAGAATAACAACAATGGTGCGAGCTATCCTTTTCGTGGTTTCAAACACTTCTTGACCCCGCACTTTCCAGCGCAGGCTTCACCATCAAGAGGATGTACAGACCGCTGAATCTAACAGCCATCCACCGCAATATAGTGTGTTGCTAGATTAAAGCAGGAACAGTTAGAATATACTGCCCGCGAGATACAGCGGCTCAACCAGAAGGACCGCGATAGCAGCTGTCGGAAGTGACGACGACGTGCAATCAATGGCGTGCTCATCGTTGGACATGCTACAAATTCATGCCCTCAATCGCATGCGCATCACCGATGCACAGATTGCTCACGCGAGTTCATGTGCAGGAGTTCACAGACGAGGAAGTTGGATATTGCATGAGGAGAGTAAGGGGGCATAGAAGTGCCCAGCTCTAATGCCCTTAGCACTCAACCGCCAGGCAGCAGTCGAATAGTCAAGACTATAAACAATTGTCGCTTCTTTCGTTGGCGGCGAAGGTAGCTGCAGCCCTTAGTGGGTTGTGATAGCTGCTGCTTCTGCCGTCACCGCTACTGCTATGGCCGCTAACAACAATAGCGACGGCAGTCCCTCTGCCTCTGCCGAAACTGCCACCGCTGTACAGCAGAATACGGGGCTTTCGGGAGGTGAACCGGCGACGCGAATCGTCTTTGCACTCTGCTGTATAGAATTTACAGCTCTATAAATGGCTCCGTCCATCGGCCGCTTGCTCGGCCTCGGCCCTTCGCAGTATGTCTTGTTCTTCCCTGGGACGATCCACTGTCAGTGTTTCATCGAGTATTTGTTGTTGTAGAGCCTTCAACATCCAACCAGCTGGTCGTGTAAATAGCGCCGATGGCATCAGCGGAAAACAGACTGAGCGGTGACTTCACTGGGTACCGCCAGTCTGCCGCATCAGTCGGCTACCTTTTATTCACACGAAGAAACGCTCGATCTGTCACTCAGCGCCAAGAACAATACTAAGTTGTGTCGCCAGCAAATATCGAGGGCTCTCGCTGGTTGGCTGACCGAGCGATCCTTGCTCTCCCTCACGCTACATCGTCGTTTACGGGCTGCCAATTTAGGCAGCGAGGACGGCGGAGGCGGTACTCGTAGCGTAAATTTAAGCGTGGACAGACGAAAGAACTGCAAAATAGAGTGTAGTGGTGTTGAGCGTGAACAAAAGATGCGAAATGAGGATTTCGGAGCAAACGTACGGAAAGCCAGGAACACAACACACGGCACTGCACAAGTGGCGCACCCTCTAAGCAATATAGAAGGGCAGCAATAAGAACACCGGGCAAATGGGGGAGTGAATATGGGTACACTCTACCCAACAAGCCATTTGCTCTTCGGATAGATTATATTGGACTTGCACAATTTGCATTGTGAGAAGGTATGCTTGCGACGGCGGCAGTGTCGTCGACGGCGAAACCCAAGACGCGCACAGGCAGCGCACTGAGAATAAAGAAAGGCTTCAATAGGCTCAACGATTCAACAGCCGATGGCTAAAGCTATACTACAATAAAAAAGGATCATAACGGGTCACGACGGCTGTGCCAAAGATGACAATGACAGCTCTGAACGACTTTGTAGCAGACGAGCGGGTGCTGCGTCGCACCTCTTTACAAAGCTCGTCATAGACGTTTTGTCACAACTCAAGATCCATAGGCTAGTCAAATAAGCTGAGAATCTACAAATTGAGTTCTTATATTATTATATCTCAATGCACATATCAGCAGCCTAGATCTACCGTGTTTAAGGAAAGTGCTTGCATTTACCGGAGGTCCTTGTAGGCAATAGTTGGGGGAAGTGGCAACCCTAAGTTCCCCCTATGTATCTGTGATCAATCGTTAGTTGAGCTTCAAAAGAATAAAGAAGCCAGTAATCAAGGATGGAATGTGTTCAGGGTGGCTCATACCACAAGGTCAAAGATCGCATCTTTTTTTAAGTGTATATCTAATACAACTTATTTGCACAATTTGCTTTCTTTTTAACCATTTCATCATTATTCACTTGAAGTGATGATTGTGACGAAACTACGCTATACAAGGTGGCTGGGGTTTACTACAGGAGGGACATCCCGGGCGTCCGCTCTGGGTTTCAGAATAATTTGCTTAGAGGTGTTGGTGGCAAATACTTTTTTGCCTTTTTTTGAAAAAAAATTTGCTTAATGATACCTGTGCGCGTCCGGACCGTTAGCCTAGTTAATTCTCTTTACCTTTCAATAATATTCCTTGTGCAGCAAATCGCTTCAAGTATTACACAAACAATATGCCGTTGGAGCGGAATCAAATCGGAAATAAAAATATATGTATACGTTTACAACCCGTTTAGCCTTGTACTTACTTGGCGATCCCGTTCGTCCTGTCTAAAACCGGACCTCACCGCAAAACACCATTCAGTTACACAAGGACGAGCGCAACCTCGACGCGAAGTGATTTCCACGACTCGAGCAGACAAAGAGATAAGCGCAAAAGTGAATAGATTGACCGATGCAAACATAAAATTCTATTTATTTTACACATTCACCGAGGGGGCCTCTGTCTGTGAACACATATTTGACATGTAGGATAAGACGTGGCACACCAAACTTTGTACCTCTCCTTCAGCGTGTCCATAGGCTCATCTATTATTTGATTGCTATAAACAAAAACCTCGTTATAATCGTTAACAAAGCTGAAATGCGTGACCGAATCGACCGGCTACAACTAACAATCTATGCCAATCGCGTAGACACTCGAGTAGGTCAAGTCTACTAAAGCAGTTTGGCCGGTAGTCAATGTCTGCCCAGTCTGTGAACCCCAAAGTTGAGAACAAATTAACTTGGACGGGTCCGTATCGCGAAAATTGAATGTCATTATCATGAGGTCACTCAAGAAACTAAAGAAGTCATTATATTTCAATCGTACGATAACTTATCCGCACATATTGTTGAAGTACTTCAATTAGTAGTAGAGTTATGTAGGCTTCAATCTAATTTGTTTTGAGAAACAAATTAAATATGAGGATTCTGAATCAGATATAGGGCGGAATCAAATCGGAAATTAAAACAAATTATTATTGTTTAGTCATAGTCTGACTCAATTGTATTAATTTCTTTGAGAGTTGAAAACAGGTTCTTAAAAAGTTCACTTTTTAAGAAAGGGACACCGCAAATAGATTGGCCCAAATTAATTATACTGCATAGTACGTATATAAAGTGCCGTCACCGTTAGTACTTCACCGCACAGACTCATACGTGTACAAAAACCGAACATGTATCAAACGTTTATGATTTGCTGGTGATATCCGCTCGGATGTGAAGTCCGCACGTAGGCAGTAGCAGATAGACGTGAACATTAAACTTAGGTTTAGATTAGGGGAGCCGCCACCGGTGTGACGATAAAACAGTCTCTTTCTTCCTAGCTGCCCCCTTTCCCTTACTCTTTCTCACTGTCTCGGTATACTGCCCTGGCTGTTTGTCGGGGCAATGGCTTTATGCATACAAAAGATATCTACTGCGGCACCGGTCGCCGCCGTCATTAAGAAGTGATGAGCAGCGGGGACCAGAGTCGGATAGCGGGGAACAGCGCTGAGGGAAGGCAGGGAATCAACTGTCAGAGTGTTAGTGCAACTGTGGGAACCCTTGGTCTCTGCAGCAGAAAATGAACATAGCCTGTAGAAAGAAAAAGGCATGGGACTCATGCGAGATTGATGAGCAGTTCACCTAGTGGTTCAGCGCCGAGAGCTCTCTTGTCATAGGTACCGCCCCTCATAACCATTGCTGCTTTTGCCGTCGTTATCGACATAGCTCATAGCTAGTGTTCAACAGACTGCTTCATACACCACCCCCTCATCGTCCTCCCACGCACATCCAATGTTCGCTCTGCCCATTCCCTGGCCCCCTATGTATTGGGGGTATCTCAACGTCTGCAGGTGCTATATCGCGGTTATGAGGGGAGAGGAAAAAGGACCTTTATGCAAAACGCTGTAGAGGACATTGGTAAGTGGATGCGTAGGTAGTCCAACTTTTTTCAGCAAAGACGGCAACGTGATAGGTACTTCGTGCAATTGCTTCTGCAGCTACCGACCGGCTACGCCGTAGCCGCTTTTACAGCTTGCTTAAAACGGCAAGCTTGTTTCCACTGTTCTTCTAGATTCATTGAACGCCCGTCGACCCAGCAAGGCATCCCCTCTCACGGTTTAATTGGGCAGAACCGCGCCTAACGCGGGATGGGCAAAGCAGACAGTAAAGTGGCCGACGCTTCAAGCAGGGCAGAGGTAACAGGCAGGCATTGCACGCGGCGCTCCGTATAGCTATACTAGTAGTAATGTCGATCAGTTGTACGCATATGCATACATTATAAAAGTGAGAACGGCCGCGGAGCACAGAATAGAATCATGAATCATTCGCATAACCGACTGATGCCCCCAAGAAAAATTATGTTTTGTTGCCTCTATTGCATAGATTTGAAAAGGGAAAATAACTTTTGCTACCGTTGTTGTTGTTGTTGTTGCATATATCCTTAAAAGAAGAACATGTGTATAAAGGAATCGGTAAAAAAGGCGGAGAATGTACAGAGTCATTCTGCCCGTTTTTTCCGCTGCTCGAGATATATATATATATATATATATATATATATATATATCTGATAGTGATTTGCCACATATTAGACATCTTAGGTTCACTTAGGTGAAATTCTTAGTACTTAGAGTCAAGGTATAAGGAGACCTATTTTTGAATTTTGCCAATTCTTACGAATCCTTCTACAGCCGGTAGATCTCACATCCATCACAATAAACAGTAGTCTAAACGAAGCAGGTCTGGTAAACGGGCCACGCCAAGAAGGACATCTCAGTTCGACTGGAATATGGTTTCTCGGACTCTTGTAGCCGTGCAGGGGGCGAGCCCTGTTACGCAGTGAAATCACTTTGCGGCTTCCATAAAACCTTAGAAGCATAGAACAGAGCATTCTTTTCATATCCCAATAAACTCATAGAACAACCTAGTAAACTGATTAGTACCTCTTTCAGCCTGGTTAGCATTAGGAGAAGTGAAGTTCTAGGCACGTCAGTAAGTCCTAGATAGATGTCTATCTCGTCGCAAATTGATACGAATAACCAGAAATAAAATGTGTCTGATTAAAGGCAAAATGATGCTGAACTGACAGGAGGGTGACAAAGGTAGGAGTATTGAAATGATCAAAACGTATATAAATAGATATGATAGCGATTTTATCCAGAAATTAAGAGACTGCTGGCGTTTTTATTAGTTTGCAGCGTGTAATCGAATTGGATAGAAATGTACTCGACGGATGACTGTGTAGGTCTGGAGTAAACGAAAGCGGTCATAGAGGAAGTTGGAACAGCGATGAACGGATCAATGAATGAATGTGTATGAACTTAATTAACGTGCTGCACGCTGACTGAAGTTACGAAGACAATTAGCATAGGCGTGCATCTCTCGATGTCATTAAACCCATTAAACTCGGCTTACTTTCTGCGGCTTCACATGATTATACATTCATGAGTTTAATAATTCTCTCAGTTGGGACGTTTTGTTTTTCCTCTACTTGTTACTACGTGACCATCACTGGTGATACGGTCAATGGAAGAACGATTAGCTAAGTAGCAAGTGCGATTAAATGATACCCGAGCGAAATTCTCCTTCAGATTCGTCACTTCCGTACCTCATGGTCTAATGCACGATAAGGTTGACGCAAAACCTTTGTTGAGGATCACCGAATTTTAAATCAGTGATTCTTACCAACACTTATCGCCTACGTTAGACACACACAAGCGACCTTTTTAATAGATCTAACGGCCCGTTAATTAAAATAATCTCTTGCAGCGTTTTGAAGATAACTTACCATTAATATTATAACTCGATTCCTGTGTGCTTTTCTGCGGACCTGATGTTATTAAGAATAAAGGCATTATATTTTCCATAGACACCCGTAGGTTCAATCACAGATTAGATACATCTGCAAGTAAAGCCGCAACTCTAATCAGTGTAGCTTCAACGTTAGCACTATCAGGATCGAGAAGGTAGGCAAATTTAGAGAGAATGATACAGAGAAAAATGCTATATCGGGTCAAGAAGTCTGTGGCCGATTAACATACGTGTTTAGTAGCGTCATTCATTATAACAGTGGGAAATATTTAGTTTAGTTATTCGCTGTTTGCGCTCGTATAGAAGGCATCATTTGTGTAACATTTGCTTCAAGTCCCGGTTGCAGCCCGCTCGTTACACTACCAGGCCATCCAATTACGATAGATCAAATCTTATCGATCGGTTCGAGGAAAAAACTCCAGTAGTGTCCCTTCCTTCAAAAATTAACTGGGCAAAAACAAAAATAACACTGGAGTCTTTCTCTTCGAGTTCAGGGTCACGCCAAGCTACTAAGCATAACAAAACAAAGCTAGTTAGAATGTTCAGCCCAAAAATGATTAGTGGGTTTAGGAGACTCAACACAATTATAGTCGGGATAGAATTAGCGTCAGAAAGGTAAGATTTTTTTGTCATAGATTATTCATGCTATTTAAAAGCCGCCTTCAGTCTTTGATAGAAGACGTGTAAATTTTATGAGAAATCGGTGCTCCGAAGAAATACACAAATAGTGATTCTCCCACTGAACCCACTCTTTATACGGATTATACAGTATACGCTGTGTGTGACTCCACTTTGTCGACCCGAGTGATAGCATTTTGTGGAACTTTATCCAAACTTAATATTTGAAGTAATGCATATAAGCAGTCTGCTTAATTTGCCAGGACATCCATAACGGGCGGTGTCCAATTTCGGCGACCACAGTGACTATGACAACGTATTACACTTTCAGCCTCGTTCTCTATCCGTTCGTGCTACAAACATCGATTTTCTCTTCTTATTTACACTGTTATGTTACTGCCCGTTTTTTTGTTACTGTTTGCGACGCCCTGTACTCTCTTCTCCAGCTAACGTAACTTCCGTGTCGCCACACGCACACATAAATCCACGGTACACAAACACACGCACTTCTACACCTCCGCAAATAACCCCAAGTCTGCTCCGACGCAAATCGAGTGCCTCAGCAGCCAAATGATAATAATTAAGCTAATCTCTTCATTAAGATAAGAAGAGGTTCCGCGTATATCGCAGTAGGTTGGCAGAAGCTCGGTACCACGAAGAGGGAGAAGCGGGAGGGGGAGAAACTGAGAGCGGAACGGGATATCGGCACAGGGATCGGCTGTCATTATATATAGCCGTTGTGGTAGCGCAGTCTTTGCCTGGTATCATCGCGAAAGGGCAGAAAGTGTCTTACGCATGAGGCCATATATACCTTTCAGCCCGGCCTGGATGCATCCAGGTTTCTAAACGTCTCTGCGACGGGAAACAACCAATAAAAGGAGCGGGGGGCGTTCGCATCTCACGAGATGATACAGTGAAAGAGGAAGAGCTGAGCGAGTGCCGCGATCCTGTCGAATCTCTCTACCTTACTCTTTTTCTCTCGTCCAAACCTTGCAGCGTCGTCTGCCTAATGTTGGGTCGGATGGTGCTGGGGACTTAAGGCATTAATACTTTATAGTTGAGTGGTTGACGACCTGTCTGCTGCTTTCCGTACTGCTGTTGGTCTGTCTGTGCCTTCCTCGCCAGAAACATCCAGCGCAATTGGCACCTTTGTAATCGCGCGCAACACAGGGGAGTTGGCCCGTATGTGTGGACGCGCGAGGAAGTCACAGAGGGAGAGAAATGGCGGTCGGTAGAGGAAGGGAGGTAAATATTTGCCTAATATCGCTCTTTCGCATGGTAGAGAGGAAGAATTAAGCGGGACCGGGAGAACTGCTACTGCCACGATTATCATCTCTCAACCGCAGCGGCTGCAGCCACTAAAATCGTGTTGCATTGCCGACGAAATCGGCGGTCTTTACGTTGTATAGTCTGCATACATAGTATGCACACCAGTTGTATGAGAAATCGGTGGCACTGCCTTCACCGATGTATAACCTATAGAGCCCGTTGGTCCCGCTGCAGTGGGGGCAGGCGGGCGCTCGTTGGCAAGTCGAGACAACGACACTGAGCTCAAAGCCCAATTCCGAACCCCAAGTTTTTATTGCTTACCACCCCTTACTGGTAAGACCACCTAGCTACACAGCTATACTCGAATACTATAGGCATCATCGCACAGATAACCGCCACCGAAGCAATGTATAGACGAGTCTAGGTTCATCAAGTCCTAATTAACCACACCATGAAGTTTCTATGTTGCGCCATCAATTACAGCGCTTCTTCGGCGGAACCCATGACTCTTAGGCCAGATCGGACTTAGTTTCGTCCTGTTTTTGGCGAACAACTCTCAACCTCGGAAAGGGAATATATAACATCGGTAAAAGAAGCTAGGTTTGTACAAGCAAGGGGGCCTGTAAGAAGCTTCTGTCAAATATTTGTAATGGGAGCGCCCAGGAATCGAGCGACACGGACTGCACGGAATTCAGTGCAAACGTTCAGTACATGACTCAGCCAACCAGGAAAAAAAGCGTTATTTTAGACAAAAACAGTTTTTTCAAAAGTTTTGTCAAAAGCAAGTGCTTGTGCGTTTGCCTAGTTTTGTATTGAAAACCAATGTATTTTTCTGTTAATTGTTAATTTCATAACATTAAATATTTATCTAGATAGATGTTTTCAGTCTCTTTAGACCGTCAGCACGTAGCATTATCATGCAATTATATGCAATGCAGATGATATTATTTATGCATTGTTTATAGAAAGGCCAGAGCTTCATTCACCTGCACATTCTCTACCTATGCAAAAGACATCAAGGCTATGCTTCGTCATTGTCGTTGATCAACTCTAAGGTGCTAATCATTTGAGATTAGTTAGCTAGGGCGACAAACAAGTCTTATCTTGTCATTCCTTCTGTGATGAAAGTTCGATAGTATTGCCATCCATTTTCCAAGTAAGAAAGCTATTTCATTATATTAAGTCTATGCGGGTAGGCCTCGTCCAATTGGAATTTGGAGTGTATCAACTTTTTATATTGGTGCCACCTACTGTAACGTTTACTTGTCTTAGTTTATGCTGTATAAGGACCAGCATAATAATAACTGCAAGACTGAAGAGGACCTATTCTTCTATTCAGTAGCCATCGATTTTTCGCGTTCTTCACATGATGCCTGCTTCCTGTCTTTGCATTTGTTCACGCGGTTATCCCGGCGTTTTCATTTCTAAAAAAAAAAACGTCAGCAAAAAAGCGAAGGCGGGACGATGACAAGTATAGGTCACCATTCCTGCCGTCGTCATCAATTGCTGAACCAGGGCAAACTGGATGACCGAACGTTGCTGTACCTAAACAGTTCGTGGCAGGATGCCTGCACAGATTGCATAGCGAATTCTGTCGTATGACGCATACCGCAATAGTTAACGGGTAGTCGAAAGCACAGGACGACAGCGCCAAGCACACTAGTTGCCAAAGCAATCGCTGCGTCCGTCGTTTAGGCTGAAAATGCAGTTGGTCGGAGCAGGCTGAATCAGCTTCCGCCACTCATTGAGATGCTAATGCTGTCAACTGGTCCATCCGGGCCCATAAACCGCTAGCAAGCGATGTCAGCAACGACTGCTGCTTTCTTGGGAGCTTTTCCGACAGCTGACTCTGTCATATTATAGCATAACTAGCTAACTGTCAACCGCGTGCCGCTTTCCTATTTCTCCGGAGCTATTGAAAGCCTGACCCAGTATCTCGATCTAACCGCATGTAGACACGGCACATGCATATGCATGCACAGAAAACAAGAGAACAGGCTCGCACGCACTGACTTGCACGCTCGTTCGCGCCCCATATTGGCGTCCTTGTCTTCGCCGATATCAACTTTTTCGAACCCTATTCAACATAGTGAAAAAAACGAGGTAGAGCTAGAATGGTCACTCTACATCTGACAGATTACAACTGTGTGGATTCTCAAAGAAGAGCTCACCCTCCATCATGCCGCCAATGAAGTATGCAGTATAACTATTGCAAAACTGGCTAAAAGGCCAGATAGGTAGCTTAGACTACTGAAGTTCAGATCCTCGTTCTTGCACGCCGTCTTCTTCGTTCGTTCTTTATTATAGTGTCAAACACTAGAAAATTTAGCTTATACAAACAAGTGACCTCAAACTTACTTGACAAAGATAATGCAAACTAAAAATGCTCTGCCGATTCCAAACATGTCTTCGAATCTTTGTTGTTGCCTGTGCTGGACCGTGGTTTTCTTTTAAGCCAAACGTTTTCCGCTATTTATTTTTTGGCTTACAGTGGCGTTCTACGTTAACAAAAGGCGCAGATATCTACACTTTTGCTCACTTGTGGAGGCTCTTAAAACCACCTTTAAAAAACAAATGCTAATCTCTGCCAAATGCAGTGCACACAGACATTCATCTACATGGTCACCTATTAGGCCATTTGCTGTTAAGTTAAGCAACGGCAATAGTAAGGCGATTAAAAAGCTATCACACACGATTAGGATCCTACTAATAATGAAAGGTTGCACTACACCTATGTTCACATGCGTAACCCATACTTACTACGCTCTTGTATTTTTATAAAACCTTTCCATAAGTTGACAGCATTTTAGTGAAGAAGAGGCAGCTGAGGTGCCAAATCCAACGGGAAAAACCTTGATGTAGCTGGTAGACTAACAAAGCGCACCGATAAAGACACGCACATGTAGTATTATGGGATTGTCATTTCATTGATAGTATCAAACGACTCATTTTAACAAATATATTAGCTAGAAAGCATGAGATGAGTGATCAACAGTATAAACTCATTCTGTCACCGTTTTTGCGCTCAAGTGTTTTTACTTAATAGTACACTTAATCTAAACTAATTTTTAAACAATCGTCCTTCTATGGAGACAACGTTAGGGTACTACCTCTCCCCGAGAAGACTGATCCACGCTCGCGGAGGCAAACTTCTGCGCTGAAAAGCGGGACGACCAAAGATCGCACTGACGGCAGCAACTGCAAAATATGTGCGCTTCTTCTCGATCGCCAAATGAATACGTGATTGCATTGTGTGGTCTCGGGGACAAAATATGACTTGAACAATACGACACTGACAGAATGCGCCCCCCATCTCCCACCTTCGTCACTCGCGTTTAGCACCACGAACACTCTGCCTAATTTTACTGTCTAACCTGGCCGATCTCACGATGAATATTCATCTGCTAGAGTGAAGTGTCGCTGAGAGCTAAATAGAGGGTATCAGTATGCATGCGCATGTGCACTGAACATGGCTCGACCCGTGCGAGTGGGTATGTATATATTCTGGTCAGTGGAAGCACGCTCTCGTTGCCCCTCTTAATCCGTTCCTGGAGATCGGAAAACAAAAGTGACAGCATGTCTTCCCGCTGCCACCCACCGGCTGAAGAGGCCGGTTCGTGACAGGCCTCTACTTGCATTTTAAGAAGTCCATTAGTCTTTGTACAAGCCGTACAGGTATCACTTGATGAATAATCCAACCCGTTGCTTAGCTGTATGCATGCATATGCAGATTTATTACTTGGTAGTATTCACAAGTATGAAATGACGCGATACGAGTCGGACCATAGACTTTGGCCATCTGTTTACATTGTTGTACTGCCAGACATGCGAGTGCTACTTGTAAAATACTAATTGCCCAACGGCGGATGCTACCACTAGAATTTGACCTAATTAACAAAAAGGTCAAGCAGTAACTGTTGCGCGAGCTGGCTGGCGGGTCTCGGCGCACGTTCGTTACAAAAACCTATTTGTAGCACTAGAATACATTAGCTGGTTCGAGTGGCCTGCCCGTTGACCCGAAGGCTACCCTTCATCCTCAGCGTGATGCGAGATTCAGATCATATCGTGACCGCACATGCATCTTTTGCTTGAATAGCTGCTTTAGCAAATAACATGAAAGCTCGCCGATTAAGCGCAAACCGTCGTTTATGGCCATATTCCTTTGTCAGAGGGCAGCTCAGCAGCACTGCAAGAAACAGGTTTTGCATGGGTACGGCCTGCATGACGGATGCGTCTGTTGTGATTCCATGTGTGGTCAAGTCGGATACTTTCAGGAAAGTCTCTCAATCTAGCTATAGCTGCCACATGGGACCCGGCTGGGAAAGAGATTCTGACGGACTGAGCGTATTCCCGCTGATTGCTGGACTACAGCAAACGCTGGTTTAACTTTGCTACAATGTCTTCGCGAAACACCTGAAACCCAGCAATGGCAGGACAGGGCTGAATAGTGTAGAAGAAAGCTCTGGCACGGTAGTAGCACTCCTCGGCCGACTCGTTCAAGCCCATTACAATCAGAAACGGACCCGCTCGGTTAGCTCATGCTAGTGGAACAAAATCGAGTGCAGACGGGGACTATAGAAGGGTGTGCAAACAGCGAAGAGTTAATATCCTCGCTGTGCTCCGGATATAATTTAAAGTGTTATTTGGTTTGATCAAGCGGATTCACCCTGCCTACTACGACTACGGCAAGTAGCAGGATCCTGTGGAATCACACATCCTAATGCGGCGCAAGCGCTCACTTTTCTGCTAACTCTCCGACAAGACTCGGTCTATTCTATGTGCCTGTCATCCCCTTTAGAAAAGAAGCCACCAAAGTTTGCTGCTGCACTAGAGTAATGAATGTCCACCTGCTAGCTGGCGGCTTGCTGTCCTGTTTTGCGGGCTGAGGGGGTCCTGGCCTGTACGGTATGTTTCGCCCTTTCCCTTTTTTTTGTAGGCTTTCCTTACTAGCTGCTTGTGGTCCTGCCCCTTAGCTTTTCCTGTGCTTCTCCATCTGTGATAGTCACCCTCTTGAGAGGCTCAAATATCGCTCAGAGTCGGAGATAGAATAGCGGGAGTTCCACGGCACACGGGCGGGAAACGGGCAGGCAGGCAAACAACATTCCTCAGTTCCGTGGGCTCCCCTTTTACTACTGCTACTTCCACAGCATTGCATCCCCAACCTAAAGTGCAAGTGCAGCTTGCTAAATCGCCCGCCAGACCAGGACCGCCATCATCAATGCCACGACCGTGTTGTCTGACACAAGCTTAGATCAGTAGCAATAAAGGGAGCGCACCCAAACGAAAATCTTTTCCTGGATATCGACTTGGGTACGGCATTCGCCGGGACCACACAAAGGGGCCCATCGTGTACAGACAGGTGGACAGTTACATCTCTATATACAGTCATATACAGTCACACATGTATAGAGGATATTATGTAGATTTTATATATATATATATATATATATATATTGTAGCTGCTTGAGTGAGTATGGATAGAGTTTCGTGGGTCAGTTGCTTGGCTGACTGTTGGTTAGCAAGTGAATGGCAACCCGTTAGGCGTGTTCTTGCCGAGATAACTTTTTGTCTTGACTGCCTTAGGCGGACTCAGTTTTCTGGGCGGCTTAGAAGTAGCAAGTGTTAGCTGTTTGGTCGAGTAGCTGGTCTCGTCTGGTGTAGGTTAGGCTTCGTTCCGTCTTCTCGGGGCAGCAGGTCGAGTTAGTCAGTAAAAGTCCTCTATTGCCAACGCGTGGGACGTCCACGCGTTCGTCAGCTTGGTCGACGGTCGCTTTACGCCTTGCCGCAGCCGGCTTAGAGGGCGGTACTGTCGCAATCCGCCCGGGCTCCGTGGGGACACGATCCGTCCACGCGTCGTCTTCGCTGGCTGCTGTCATTATTGCTGTTTCTGCTTCTCCCACTACGGTGGCTGGCGCGCCCCTCTGGAGTCGTTTCCTCCGTCTTACAGTCGCTACTTACAGTCGCTACTGGCTTGACTGTATGTCACTGAAAAAAAAACGGCCCGTCCGACATCATCCCATTCGGTATCGTTTAGCGTCGGGACCCATGAGATCTCCCCTACAACCATATAGTGTTAGGCGATAGTCAGGCCGTCATCGTGGTCGTGGCCTCAAATAGTCGTCGTTTTAACTGAGAAGAAGACCCTCAATCGTTGAAAGCCCATTCAGCTTGCAATTAGGAATACTCTGTATTGTAGCTGAAATGGGGATAAGAAATCCCATTTTGCCCCACTGTGGCCTCTCTCTCCGGATTGAGGGCATCAGCCAGTGGTCTTCTGCTGCTCTGGTCGACTGACAAGGCCGGAAGGCCTTGTTGCCTCTCCGGTCCTATCTTTCCCTTGCTACTGCCGGTTGAGGTTCCCTTCCGTTGCCACTGAGGCATCATCATTGCACCCCGTGCTTTAGAGTCCTTCTTTCCACTAGCCGCTTGTCGCTGAACCACTACTAAAAGAGGCTGGCAGACGGCCTGTCGGACGGGCCTAACGCGGGGGTCGGCAGAGTATTGCTGGGCAGCAAAGGCGTTTTCCTGCCACTACTGGAGGCCTTTCTCATCGGTCTCTGCCCTTCTTTCGCTGATGTACAAAGACCCTATTTTAAAAGCACCAAGCAAAGGCAGAGTGGAGCGCCAGCTCGCCTCTTTTTCGATAGCGGCGGCGATGGCTGCGAAAGATGAACAAGTCGCATAAATTTCGACGAGCTGGCTGCTACGAGGGCAGCAGTTGCTGATTGGTGTTGTTGTTAGTGCTTTTTCTTCTTCTGCAGCTTCCACTTTCTCATGCCCGCTCGGGCGGCAGTTGGCGATGGTGCTCAGCTCGGCTGTTGGCTTTTGAGCTGCCGCCTGTCTCTCTACGAATCCATCGCGCCGTTATCTGCTGCCTGCCTTCCGTGTTCGTTGCCTTTGCTGCTCTTGTCTTCGAGGACGGGGTGATCGAACAGTTAGGATCAAGGACAAACGAGAGCCGCTTGCACGAGGAAGGATGCTCGAATGATCCTTACTGAAGCGCCCACTCGATACTAAAGCCACAGCCACTACCGTCACGGCAACACGAACCTAAGAAAGCTGCTGTCAGCTACTGTCGGCCGCCTGCCGTTCTTTCGCCCTCCGCCAGCCCTCCGGCCTGATTCTGCAATGCACACTTAACATCGGCCTGGATTCCTTCTCTGTTCAGTCCCCACTAGCGTCAGCAGCCGCCCAGGCATTTGCCCTGTGCCCGTGTAACAGAAGCAGCGCACAGTACGACAACAACATCGAAAGATGCTGCTCAGGATTGATCCTCTGCTGCTTCCCTTTTACATCTTCGAATAGCATAGCGAGGGTGTTGGCCTCGCCTCTTCTACCAAGCACGGCGAAGGCAAGAATTCCTGCGTTTCTATCCGTCCGCTTTTCTGCCTGCGGCTCCGAAAAAGAGGCCTGCTGTCCTGACTGAAGCCTGGACTATCGCTGCCTGTATCGTTGTCTACTTGAAATTGTCGCTCCCACCGTCAGTCCAGCCTGCTTGGCCCGGTCGAGCAATGAAGTAACGATAACCTTTGTCGACATGACAACCGTTCTGTGTGGGACACGGTAAATAACGACTTTGCTCCTACTCTGTATTTAGATGTGGTTTCAATGGTAGCCAGTGTATAAATATATCCCACATTTATGCTTATATCTACACAGATTTGTAGTTTGAGGAGTATTAAGCATTGGTTTAATAATATTTAGTTTTAATATTCCGGGTAAACTATTATTTATATTGCGTTAGTATCTGTGGTTTTAGTAGTGATTATAGGGTTTCTGTGTAAGAAATACAAAAAATCCCTTTCTAGGCTTTCTTAATTTTAGCAAGGCACCTGAAATTAGCTGCTTCTTCAGTGATTATGAAAAAGGGGTTGCTTGGTCTTAAAGCCCTCGCGTTTGACTGAACGATCTACTCATACCAACAGAGCGCTATCGTGAAAAGCTCTTAAAGACAAACATTTTTCAATATTATTACGGTTGACGTGAAACAACGAAAAAAAAACACCACTTTCCTTCTTGACGTCGTTATTGTGACACAAAAACTTTCCTCTAACCTTGTCGCTAATCTAACGATTCTCCTTTGCCACCAGCAATTATTCCCGATGGTATAATGCAAATAACACCGTTTTCAGTGACCTGCGCCTTCTTAAGTTAGACTTCAGAAGAGAAACCCATTCGCGTGGGTACCACTTTAGGCCGCTTCTTTAGGGGTTTTGGCATTTATGGTATTTGTGTACCTGTGCTCTTAATGTTACGCTAAAAGCACGAAAAGAAAATGATATTTAAGACAATAAACACTGGTAACTAACACTTAATTTGGTAAGGCATGAGGAAAAAAGAATGTGATCGCATTAAGTAACAGAGCGTGCTGGGCAGTACACATTTTACGTACACCGCGATAGGTCACAAGGATCCGGTGAAAAGAGCTATTACCAGCTAAATATCTAACATATCTATAGTGAAGAACGGAGAGGAAGCACATCGCAAGATATATATGTATATATATATATATTATATGAGCTGGCTTCCCATGCTAAAAGAGCAGAAGGATAACGCACTCCTAATGAAATTTCACAAAAGCAAATTAAGTTACAATGAAGTGTACACCTTTGTCGTGTGTGCAATCACGCTGGCGGCGGCTACGATGGCACAGACAGCAACTATGGCCTGCTGTCTCGGAAAACAGTAGATAGATAGGCGTAGGCAACGATGGCAGCTGATAAATTGATATGGGAGGCTACGCTAGGGCAAAAGCGAGACTGCGCCTCTTCTTCACGCATAGTACATTATCCATTCTACTCGATGCCAGCATCAGCATGAAGTAGTGTCGGCTGCACGAAATTGCTGTACTCTAGAACACTGTGCAGCAATATTGTTCATTTTTAGCGTACGAAAAGAAGCTCGATACTTCCTATAGTAGATCATCATGGCGGGGCTTGCCAATTATCCCACCTGCATATCCCTATCATAGACGCATGGAAGATACTGAATGAGGTGGTAGTCGCGAGGACTGCCACCATGTAGCAAAAAAGTTCAGATCGGGTCATCTCGACACCATCTCGTAATGACCACCGTCATTACTACTGCTATTGATTACATGAAACCTAAAGTTGTGAAAGCTAAAATCGGGTAGAGTGAAACAGACAAGAAGGTAATACTAGAACTATTTGTTGCGTAAACTAGTCCGCATTGTATGCAAAGCTTCTTTCACAATTTGTTTTTAACAATCTACTAGTTGTAATACGAACATCTTTATATGTACGATGAAACAAAGGCGCAAGCCTGTGTCATTTTAGTTGTGCTCGGTAAAGACGCATCAGCAAGGACACAGGCCACAAAAAAACAAGATAGTTTATGTACAGCAACAGCAGCCGCATTTTACAGTAACTGCTAGGTGCATCCTTTCGTTCATCGACTACAATTTACTTTGGTGTCTTTCCACTTAGTAAGTTTTACGAGTCTCCGGTTCCCTAATATCTATCGCTCTCTGAGCGGCCCCATAGCCGTGTCTATTTCCATCCGCAACAGTCTATGGGGAATAGCAGATGCGAAAATTAGTTTGCCCCATCGCCGTAGTAGCGTATTCGTAACGGTAGTACTAGCAGCAATAGTCGGCTGCTTGGCCCGGAGTTGGATGCAGTGTCGCCGAGTTGCTGCAATGAAGTTGGACTCGGTTCCTAACGATGCTGTTTGGTGTGGCAGCGTTGCTGGCATCGCTACACCATTGGCACCATCGGGCGCATACTAGCGATGCGTTCAAGTGAGCGACGGTGTCAGAAGCACTCAAAGTGTGTCGATGACGCTACAGCAATCGCCATTGCTGTCGGCAGCGTCTCTTCACGCAACAGAAGCAGGCAGATACGCACAGAAGCAGCCCGACCTGCTTCCCGACCGGCCGACACAGAGGCATAGCGGCATGTTGAGAACTCTGCTTGGTAAAATATTCAATTTGTGTCGCTCACTCGACTTTCACCCGCCTTCGTCGCCTATACTCGTTCGCCCACCAACACTACCCATTCGCTGGTTTTCGACGAGTCAGCCAGCCGACCGGGGCTGCTCGAGGCCCCGTTTCTGCTACTGCAGCTATCATTGGCCCATCAGAGGCGCGGCTTATAGACGGAAGGCAGGCGGCAGGGGCAACGGCGTGCAGCGTGCCGTGGTAGAGGCAACGACACGAAGGCGGTTTCAGAACCGTGTTTTCGGCTACTAGCTTCGTTTGTTGATCCCAACCAACCGAAAAGGGACACGAGAGCACATCTCCGCTCTGCGTCCTCCCTCGCCGCTAAGGCGATGTAGGGGCGACAAGCCCCTTACGATAGAAACACTACCATGGTAACAGAAGATCACCAATGAATGAGAGAAGTTGGATAGGAGACCTGGCGGAAGTCTAACTTTTTAAAGTTACGTAAACAAAATCCTGAGCACTGAAACGCCCTTCCCTCCTATCTCTCTCAATCCATTTACACGTTCAATCCGCCAACTAAACAGCCGCTCCTACACCTTGTGGCCCGTATCACGAAGTCGGCTACGATACCAAGCTTACATGAGAGACGGGAAAAAGAGGGGTCTGACGTCCAACGTTTTATACATACACACACGCTTTCACCTTTGAGTTCTCGCTTTTCCTGTGAGCATATACTACCGCATATGAGCCATGGCTATCATCATCGGTATAGCATATAGAAGAGTGTGTATGGCAAGGAGGAAGTAATTTGCTTTAAAATAAGCCCCCGAACTTTCCTTCGTTCTCACTAGCCCCCCACAAACTCCCACCGTCGCTGCTCGTCCTCATCGTTTCTCATCGTCGCGGCGCCGATCAAACGGTATCCATCTCCAGCGAGGCACACTGTGGAGATCCTCGGTTCAGCCCGAAAGACGCGCCACGCGATCCAGAGATGCGCGCTGCAATGGAAAAGAGGTGACATCCACCTCGGTGTTAGTGGTGGGGAAATAGCGAGCATGCCTCCCACCGCTGCACATTTGACCAAATATGAAATTCATTACGAAAGAGGAGACATATGATATTTGGCTAGCATACTACAATATTTAGATGGCTCAGATGTATTTATCTGAGAGACTTTGTCGGGCTAATACACATACGTAACGCTCGCGGATGCCAGAGCCCATATGCTAGAGGGAACTTTTGGGTGGTTAAGGTAGAAAAGCCTCTGCCAGCTGCAACTGGCCTTCAACTGCTAGAGTAATCGATAGTTGAAAAGGCGACGCTTTGAAGCATCTATTTCTCTCTATGCTCTTACCATTGTGTGCTACGCAAACACACGCACCTACGTACGTATGAACATCGTAACCTAAGGTTGTCACCAATCAACAAAGGTCAAGTCTTATCTAAACCAATGCCCACCGAGTTCGGAAGCTTTGAGCAACAGATGTCGACGACCGGTTCTTCTATAGCTAAATGAAACTTAGCAAAGGCCCACATTGGCAACTGTTGCGATAACCGCGTCATCCAACGGTGACGGTAAGGGCCAGTGCTGCTGTCAAGTGACTGTTGGATCCGGACCCAATTGAAACAAAAGATACCCAGGTGCCGCAGCAGTCCTCTACAGCAATGGCAGCCACTACGACGTTACTGCTTACACGTTCTTTCTACGGGAGGAGATCTCGACAAAGCCGGCGAAACTGCGCCTTGTTCGCCCAGCTTCTGTTTGAATACGCAAATGGACGTGGTTTTAAAGATTCTCGTTGTAAGTTAAATATGTCTGTCGCCAACGTAATATGCGCATATGTTACATAGCGTCTCTAGGCTGGTTGTTCTCTGCTTTTACCAACTAATTCTAATAATGTAACTACCACTGGCGCTTCGAAGAGTTGGGGACGACGCGTGATTAGAACACGTTATTTTAGGTCGACAATAAACCTAAGCCAACCATCTGGTTCCTTCTGATAGCACAGTCAAAATAAGGACAAGATGTTGAGTGTCCGACTGCTCGCATCCGCAAACCAATATCGCAGTAAAAGCGACGTCAATCGAAGAAGCTAGGCCAACTTGGCTCTTTTTCCTCACATCTCTGCTATGGATTCAAAACTTCGTTAATACGCTCGAAGTACGTTAAAAGGAAAAGGTGACAATTGAGCGAACTGTTCAGTTATAGTCTAACATTATATTCTAGAAAAAAATCCAAGCACTGTAGTAAAGTTGAGCTTTAGTGACAACTTATATATGCTATTGTATTTACCATTTCTCTGCTGATGAATAATTTCTGTTTCAATCGATATTTTTTAGTACATTGTACGCTGCATTATATGATATGTATAACGAGTACAAATTGGTTATTAAACATTTTTTCATTAACTGTTGAAGCTCCTAGCAGCAGGCTATTCGTATGTAATCACAGTCTGTCTTTATGCTGGTGCCACTGCGAACAGGAATCTCTAATTTCACTCCTTGTCACTAACTGAAGATTCGCTGTTCGCTACTGCGTCAGAAGTTGGGCAACCCAGTTACACACCAAACGCCAAATCCACATATACAGAGAAAGACCTACAAACACATACAGTTTCGCTCAGCTCTCCATGCCTTTATCCCATCAACTCATAGGTTTACCATTAAATAAGGGATTGGGTTCCGTTCCTCATCTTTTCGTTCAGACTTTAGTCAGGATTCGCCACAAACCCTCAGCCGCGTGCGTTTTCAGGCTACGCTAACAGCAGCGATGGAGCAGAACCAGTCCTTTCTGCTACTGCCGCTGCCACTGTCCTCCGCAAGCAGCTAGTTCAGATTTCATATTAGATTGAGGAAAAAAGCCTGCGGCCAGCGGGCGACGACTGCGGTAAGGGCGAGTAAAGAAGGACGAAGTCCGCAGCGAGAGAAAAGGACAGCGAGTATAAGATAGAGAAGAAAAAGTAGGCAGATGTGGCAAGCTAGCTACGACAAGCCAGGCCAGAGCAGGGCATAGCAGTATATGGGGACCGATGAAAGCTAACAGCGGCAGCGACTGTAGTAGTACTGCGCGGGGCTGATATTGTGTGGGTAAACAAGGGAGATTGTCCAAAGACGCTGAAAACTTTGCTTTTCCCGGTAACCATTGACTGACTGGCACATAAACGTAGTAGTATGTGGGGAGAGATGGAGAAGTAACGAAGAGTAACGTTGACACCGACACGGATTCGGCGAAATCAGCAACAAAGGACTGAAAAAGTTGTGTTACCGGTAGCAGCATTTGCCAAATTGCCAACACCATCTGGCAGAGTTAACTCATGCAGTAAGAGCGGACGATTAGATTAACAAAAAAGAAAAGAAAAAAAACAACAGATGCATTCATCTACTTAGAGCTCGGAATATTTAAGGCTTAAAATATGTCGTGTTTTAAACGTGTTAACCCTCACGAGCTGTTTTGGTAAGAACGGATGATTTTCGTAGTGGGCTCGTGTTGTATATCGACAGTTTCATGGCACGTCCTAAAAGCGCATACATTATTTTCCGTCCCTTGCATAACTGGCTTCGATTCCAAAAGTCCATTGCGCCGCGATATCTTGATCTTTAAAGCCTTTTCCAGGATGTGACTGGACGAGTTATTAGGCCACTACCTTAGGTATAAAGCGCAGCATTGTTACCTAGAGATCTCTGGCAAAAAGCGGCCGACATGGCCGATCTTCCATTGTTTGTTGCGCATTACTGCTCTTAGTGCTCTTAGAAGTAGCGGAGAGACGACGACGTCAGCACCAGCAGGAATGACCGGCTGTCTGTCACTGGAACGGGAATAAGGGGAGGGGGTCCGAAGTGACAAAGATACTACTGCCGCTCTCGCAGTGGCTGGCGCCTTCGTCTGCAAAAGACTATAGGTTCAACCATTCTGAGCTATGTACAACAACGGTAGAGAAGCATCGACGGTATAAGTAGCAGCAAAAGCTACCTAGGTGGCCGCAACCATAATGGGAGTGGCGGGCTACGTACTGCCGCGTACCTCCAATTCCTGTCTCAATCTGTCTGAGCCGGTTTCTCATTTTTCGGTTGCTCTAGGCAGCTCTACGGAATGTGTGCGCAATTTAATTTTTTTCTAGAACAATCGCCCTGATTGGTTCCCTCTGCTTTGCGCCTGCTGCCTCCCCATACCTATACCCTGCCTCGCTTCGCTAGCACAAGTAGCACAGCTAACGCGAATGCCTGCGCTGCCGCTTCTACTGCCATTGCCGTTCAAGACATCGAACGCGAAAGCTACAGTAAGAGGCAGAAGGGAGAACGAAGAAAAAAGTGAAAGGGAAAAGCGAGCGAGAGAGAACGAGAAAAAACGAATTGAAACTAGCGACACATGGCCCGTCGGCCTCGTACTTTTATACGACAGCGAAGTCTCCGGCCGTCTAAAGGGTGTGCGGAATCCAGACATTGCAAGGGAAGGAGAGCGACGGTACGTGTATGTGTGCGTAGAAAACGAAGGAAAGAAAGGCTACCCTATGGCCTAATAAACCAAATGAGTGCTACCACCGAGTTCTTCTCTACAACTCCTTCTTTGTCGACCGTATCCTTCTTGTCTGTTTTTTTGGGTGAGTCTCTTCCCGTTTTCGGCAGCGCAGGAAGCGCTTGCTTCGAACATCCAATAGAGCAGGTGTATAGCATGTATTCCTCAATAAGGATTTTATATAAAGGATCAGCTAAGCTGTTGCATTGAAAATAAAATTATATCGGACGACGAATAGATTACGCCATACGATTTGAAGCTGTAAAGTGAATAGTACTATATATAATATGTTTGGCTCCTTACATAGATTTGTACTCAGCTCTGTGTGCAAGAGGACCTAGCAGAAACTAGATTTCTACTTACACTCGAATCAGGTCGTTTAAATGCTGTGGAGTTCAAATTAGTCGGCAAGTAGGAAGGAATGATGTTATGGAAAATTTATATTAAATGCGGAAAAAGGGCATATCTATAATACTGAACTCGTTATGTCATTCTCTTACGCTTATGGAAGGTGTTATCATGGGAAATAAAGCTGCAATACGCATCGCTGTTCTTTAGACGAATATAGGTTTGCACGTAGATAACGGGATTTGGTCTTGTCGATATTGCTTCCTGTTACCTCCAGCCGGGAGATATTGATACATGTATATACACCAACAGGGCTATGCATATGGCGCGTTTTGTCCTGAGAGTTGTTTTCCGTTTCCAAAAAACTCGCTGTCCGCTTAGGATTCTCCATCAGACAGGACAGTGGCAGGAAGTCCAAAACCGAAAAGACAATGCGTCTGGAATGCAAAATTTACCCTGTGAAGGCAATGTTTGACAACGACGGTGTACGAAAGGAGATGGACGGTGATGCCAGGCGGCAACAATCACAACAGCACGATATGGCTTACCGATGATAGGAGTGATGGTAGCGGCGGCAGCAGTAGAAACAACACAAAAACTAGCATACATCATCGGATCTGCCCCTGAGGGTTTGCTGTTGAAGCCTGGTAAGTCAATGTTGCCGTATGCATCATCTGGCGTCGTTCGTCCGGGCGTTACCATCACAAAAACACCACACGAGAGAGATGCACGACAAGCACTAATCAGTTACATCTCATGCTAGCATAAACAGAGGCCAGCTACACAGACGCCATGTGCGGGTAACATTTCGCTGTCACACGACGCATAGTATTTTATTATAGATATTGACAATTCCGGCCAGGCAACTGGATTGTAGCTAGCAGACATGAGGTTGGAATCCGGCTTGAACAGCAGGACCAGGCAGTAAAAGTATACGTATTTTTCACCCACCCGCTGCCTCGACTTGTGCGAACGTCGTTGCACGAGGCGCGCAGGGTATCTGTTAGAGCCTGTTTGTTTTGTCGGCGAAGCTATGGGTTGATAATAGTGGGGGGATCTCTGTGGTGGGTCTAACGGGCTCAATGGGTCAGGCTGCCGGAAACAGCGTTCCAAAAAAAGGCTATTAGTACGTACCGCAACTGAAGAAACTGGCTTAGAGAATGCCAGCTCACAGCTGTATCTGCTACGGCAGCCGGCGGGTCCAGCTTTACTTGCAATTCTAAGCTGGCCTGGTGTGTAACATACCGCTGCTGGTTGTTCGTTAACTAGAATCGCTGCGCTTTTCGCATCTGTGGACCTAGAGCACTGGAGATCCGATCAGCAACGAAAACAAATGACCGAGCGGCCTGGGGCGCTGCAAGTCGGTGCCTGGTAATCGTATCGAACGCAATTACCCCCGACTGCCTCCTGAGAGGTGCCCTACGTTCAGCATCCATAGTTTGGTTTCGCGTTCAAGCTGACTGTTCCCTTTTTCAAGACTACCTGTATCCCGTCGGCAGCGGAGTCAACTTGAATGGAGGTAGCAGAAACGAAAATGAAACGAGGATAAAGACGAAGGTTGCGTTAGTGAGGGGATCGTGAAGGAGCAACATCGAGTATCGGTGCCGGAGCGGGTCGCCACTCTTTTTACCTACCCATTGCTCAACAAACAACCGCACCATGAAAACGGCATTCCAGGCCGTTATGGCCTGGCTGGCTTGGCCTCAATTCGCGGTTGATCGCGATCGTCATTGCCGTCATCACGCTAGCTTTTGCCACCAGAAGCATTGACTCCAGTTGCTACTAGCATTGCCGATGTCGCAGATGTGCCTGCGGTGTTAACATGGGCTGCGTGCCCTGAGTAATGTTGCTCCTTAAATGTTTATCTAGCAGTTCTTAACCTAATTTCACCAATAGGCTCGCCTCCTCAGCTTTTAAATATCTATGTCTGCAGACCTTTGATGCACGCTCTTATGTTAGTTGACGCTCTGCCTTCAGCGGTCACGACGTTGAGAAAACAGATGGAAGATTGCATTGCACTGATCGGTTTCTATCTTAATAGTCACAAATGAGCGACACGCTTACTGGATGCTGTCACACCTGTAGCGGGGTACGCTACTTCCTGAAAAATGGTGTCAACGCTTTGTTCTCACAGCTTACCATATAGACATTTGGTGTACCAGAGCGACCAAAAGCAGTGATAGCAAGATACGACTAGATAACTATAGAAACGATACTAAGTTACGTTGCGACGAACGGTAGAGCGATTTACTTGGCCATTGAAACTTTCTACTTAGAACGATATGACGCGTAATACCAGTCCATTCCTCCGCTGGGTGTTATATTAAATTTGAAATAATCTGTTATTTTCTTCTCGCTCACAGTATTAGCTTCAAATCATGCGAGATGATGATAAGTCGTACACATCGAGACGTTCATTTTTAATACAGTTAATGGCATATGTGTAAATACGTATAAAATCTACGATGTAAGTTAAGATGAAATAGAAAGCAAATGTTATCAATTCTTTTTAAGGAAACATCTGTGTGATTTAGTGTGGTTGCCCTTTGCGCGAGCGCTTCAATCCTTTACAACTGCGTGAGTAACACCAGGCAAAATTCTGACTGGCTTTAATTGAAGGATAGATTTACCTTTTTTTTTGTTCAATCGAGCAAAAAAATGTGAGTACAGTGATACTGGACGAGCGAAAAGCAAGTGACCTAGATAAACATGTCGCATGATTTTATGAAATGCATATATAGCTTCCATGCCTAGTGGGCTCGAAACACTGACTGGCTTAATCTTATTGTTTCATAAATTGATTAGTCAATAGTATCTGTAATACGAAAATGAGGAGCAACGATAACTTTTATATACAGCGCTTCAATCCTCGACGGCGCTCGACTGGTAGCTTCCTAAATCCGGTTCAAATGCTGAATGGAAAGAAACGCGTTACTAAGTACGCATGCAATGATGTATTTTTCCTTCTTCTTTCTCTCTCGCACCTAAAATCTTTTTCAGCTTACTAGAGATGATCTATAACTCTCTAACAAACATCCGAGACTTACAGCCCATGGTCCGAAATTTCCTAAGCCTCCACCCGGACTCATTTTTGCTTCTCGACGACGTCCACGGGCCGACCGGCTGTCCGTTCGTTCTTTCACTCTGCCAACGCGCAAGTAAGCAATGCGTGAATAATTCCATTGTCCAATCGTCGATTGAGTAAGCACGGAACGCTTCCTGAACAGAACTGACAGTTATGTGGGACGAGCAAGAAAAATAAAACGAGTCACCAAGAGAGCAGGCTAGCAAAGCGTAGTGATGGAGAAGAGCAGATAACTCTTGCGTATGCTGCTACTGGTAGATTTCGGCCAGCGGAAAAGTGCCGAGGGTGAGCAAAAGAAAATGAGCGGCAGGTAGGAGGCCAGGCAACCACGCAGTAGCAACCGCCCCACTGTAATACTGCAATAGCCACAACCTAAGTACTACCATAGAGTTGGCTATCGCATCGCACAACGATCTCATAAAATTTCAAATCATCCATTAATAGCCGAGTATAGCACAAATAGACCATTCGTAGCTCCGTTGTTTATATTCCCTAATACTAAAGATGAAACGAAAAATGAGCGTGCCGGGACGTCCACGCCAAAACGGCAGCGACCACTTGGCCAAAGGACGACGTCCCTAGCGATTTTCCCGCTCTCCCAGCCATTCGTCGATACCTACTCCCAATGTTCTCGTTAGCGGCACCAGCGCTTCACGTTTATACTGCTACCACTTAGGCTTGTCTTCACAAAGACGAATAGTGTAGACCGGTAGCATCGTCAACTTAGACCGGATCGGTGAAAGTCGAAGCTGGGCTTCGGGCGGTGCGACTACAGGCGGTGGCTTATGCTTTTGAGAACTCAAGATGAGTTGGAATGGCGAAGATTCGTAGGTACAGAGCTGGAAAGCTGGGAAAGTGCTCTACAGTATACAACGGCAATAGTGAAATAAACCTAGGCAAAGAGAAAAGTAGGGGAGGTCGAAGGCAACTTAATCTTCGTGCTCAATAATTCATCCCGTCAGAGCTACGTAGCTAGCTAGCAGCTAGCTAGGTCAGCTTGCAGGTAACCAGCTTCTTTAGACGACCTGACGGGGTAACCAAAGCGTTTCATCGCCGTATCAGCGGTCGCCGCTATCGTTGTTGCCGTACAACCATCTATGCGACGGTGGGCCTCTTACTTTGCGACCTGCATCATTCTTTTCTTGTGTTTTCTGCCGTCGGCGCAATCGTACCGTTTGGTGCCACCGACTTGTTTAAATCGAAATAGTAAATAAAAGCTAGAAAAAGAGATAGTAATCGAGAAAAAATGTATCGAAAGGAACGAGAAGGAACACAGCCACTTATTGTGTATTTGTGTATCCGATACCTAAATATTCGCTGCCGCTGTTTCAAATGTACGCACTTCGGCGTTGTAGCTCAGATTCGCCGTCCTGTAGTCTTCCGTTTCTAGATGCGTGCATATCTACGTAATTCAAACGATCATTCACCAAAACGAGCTCCAAGGGGAGAAGCGTACGCAAACATGGAAGATTGACGACAAAACTTCTGCAGCGCCGAAATAGGGCGGGTTGCATGAGGGCAAACACGGGAGCTCCACTCACATACCCTTTCCCATGTGTTCTCGCCAACTCTAACGTACGCTTAACAATTGTCTCATTTAGATAATGCTGTTTATTCCCTAGATATGTCGTTATTATTGTATAACGGCAACATTTCCATGTCACCAAGCCATGGTTGCTCCATCCGTTCCTGTCTTTCCATT
Organism: Varroa destructor; assembly: GCF_002443255.2. Lineage (NCBI taxonomy): Eukaryota > Metazoa > Arthropoda > Arachnida > Mesostigmata > Varroidae > Varroa > Varroa destructor. The sequence goes on along the minus strand of NW_019211454.1, from coordinate 40,188,363 downwards.
CGCTAAGCGTTTCTCCTCCTTCCCAGATTGGGCGCATGGTGCGTCTGGCACCGTTACGTCCAAGTAGGTAGCTATAATGATTGGACACATAATAATGGCAGCAGTAGTTGTAGCAGTGGTAATAGCGGCAATAGAAGTAGTCGTCTTAATTGCAAGGTCTGTGTAGCACACAGTAGCCGATATATGTGCATACAAATGTACACAATGATCAGATGAGACGGATACATAGGTAGTTGGAGTCATCTGCTACCATGCTCGACGCTAAGTCATTGCCCTTATTGGCAATTGCTGACGACGAACACTGCCATTCGCTTCACCGTCCATCTTGGTTGTCACGGCACTGTCTATACATGACAAGTGTTCGTCTTCGTGGGCCGCTGACGCAAAACGAGTTTCGCCAGCCGGCATCAGCCAGCCACGTGTCACAGACGCAACGAACCTGGCATCGGTTTCATCAGAAGTTTGTTGTTCATTGTTGCAGATTGCATGTATAAGATTGTTAAAACATAAAGCTAACTTACCGTAAAAAAGGGCGAGTCTTTCGTCGATGTATCGAGATGCCTACGGCGACGTGACCGTTGCAACAATAAATATTATACATAGTTGGCAGCGAGTGTATAGGGTGGTTGATTTATTATTGAGTAGTGATAGAAAATGTTCAAAGAAACGGGTGTCGCATCTGTGAACAGTTAGTACTGGAATGCATTAAGGCGGGAGAGTAAAGAACTGCTGTTTTATCAGTGCTTTCCCTTCGTTGTAGAGCGATCGCTTATTATTATATATATATATATGTATATGCAAGCAGCAAGCTGACACGCCGTTCTTCAACGATTCTTTGCGACACAGTACAGAAATGCAGAATAACACTTTACATTACTTAGCTGTATGTAGGAACTAATAAGCAGGTAGCCGTTTCCAAATGGAAAAAGTCGGAAAAAATTTAGCTGGGACAGCATCACCGTAACTCAAATGCTTGTTTGCCAGCGGTTCACGCGGTGTTTGCGCAGTAAGTGCGAAGAAGAAGAAGAGAAAGGCAGAGTTCAAGCCTGAAGGCTAATCGGATCGATCGAAGACGACGAGCAATGGAGATACCGGTAGAAGCAACGGCGGCTCTAATCCCTAAAAAGGCCCGTAATGCCTCTAAGTGGAGCGGAAGGTTGAACCTCCTATCCGATGACAGGGAGCGACTAACGGAAGCTACCACAGTAACGGCACCCAGCAAAAGCATCGACGGCGACCCTGGTTCACAAGTGAAGTAAGCTTGCCACGGTCGTTGAAGCGCTCCAGCCGTCTGCGTCATCAGTGGAGCAGCTGCGCGTGCCGCCTTTGCTGTTCTGCCAACAAACAGCTATTTCGCTTCTATTTTTTTCCTGGACTGCTTCAACTACTTCTAGCAACGCCCCAAGCACTACTCGTAAGAGATCTTTCGAATCAAGGTGAGATGATGGGCGAGATTCTACTCGAGTAGCACAAGATGCACGTCTTCAATTAATACAATTTAGTGAACAGTGCACCGAAAACGGTGCAACAAGTGAAAGTTCTGCGCTTGCTACTCCAGCTGAAATGTCTTCACCTTTTACACCTGCAGCGTGCTATCTTTATATATATATATATATATATGTGTGGTCTTTGAGAAAACTGCCCTACAAAAACTAAAACAAATAACCGTTTGAAATACTCACTTTTTTGGAGCTACTCAGGCTGATAAAACATTCCCTGAAACACGACGACAGGAAAAACAGGCATATAAGAAGATGATTAACTGTACCATTATGACTATATTAATTAAAAAAAAAAACTCCGTAACCTTATATTGAATTATCAATATGAGTATTTAATTAAATTAATAATAATAGTACTAATAAAGTATATTGTGTTATGCAAGTAGCGTTCTTTCCCTACGTTTCTACACGGCCAATTAACGAACGACGGCAAATACACCTTTTTAATTGCCAAGTGAAACGACACACTCGCTTCACTAAGAATGCAAGGAGCAGCGGAAAAGTGATACGAGCTGGCAAAAAAAAATGACGGGTAACAGCCCCTTGTATGTGCTGTGCAAGCGGAACAGTATTAGTCGCCAACATCGCTTTGGGCTTTCCCTGGAACTGCTTCACTGACCGTCAAACCCATAAGGGATAAGGGCATTTAATTATGTTTTGCAAGGGGGCTGCGTGTACGAGGACGCAATAATCGCTGCATTCACTGATTGTCTTCGGCCTCTATCTCTCCTTCACTCTATGTCTTGCTGAAGTGTCGTGCTTAGAGTAGTTTTAACTAAAGTTTAAGCCGGACAGCTATACTAAACGTGCCCCAGTGGCTTGAGGTTACCGGAGTAACGATGAAACGGGGAAAACTATTAAAAACTTGCAAACAACCTTCGTGCTTCCTCATGGATCAAAGTTTGTCAGGGATCGAATATCCGCAACTGCAGTGTATCGTGAAAGGACCGTGACACACACGCAATATCATCGCATTTGTGGATAGCCTAAGAAAAACGCAGTTAGAAGCGGACGACATATGCCGCCGCCGTTCCGCTCATCCCGAACGGGTCAGTGAATGTTTCCGAAATGTAAGCGGCAAGACGCTTGGTCAGCTCCTCAAGTTTCTGTTCCTGTTCAGCCTCTCTACTGGCCGCTGGCTTCGTTTTTGGCGTCTCTGGTAAACTCGAGGACTCGATCCAGTGCATGGTGTGGGCTTCACGGGACTCGTGTAAGCGCTTGTTTCTGTCCAGTTTCTTTTTTGAAGGTTGTTGGCCCGGAACGTCCAACTTCAGCTCCCAGCAAAAACCAACGGCACAGAGCAGCATCATCCACCGCTGTGTTGCATGCATATACGTTCACCCCCCGACTGGGTCTGAGTCGCTCGTTTCGTTTAGTCATTTGTCTCAGTTGCATGCCAGCCGGCACGTACAACCGCTCTTCTCTTCTCTCGCTCTCTCGCTTCCGCTTTCTCTCGCTTTTGTTTCCATAAACATGCAAGCATACAGAGGACCACTTTCGCAGGGAATACTCACAGTAGCAGCTCTCTGCTACCGGCAGCAGATGGATGTCTGCAATTAGAACAGTCGACCCGAGTGACTTCAGACGGCTGCCGCTGCAGTCCTGACTCTACTCTTGCCGGAAGCACTAACATAGCGGCTAGACAGGAAAAACTGCCGCACCCATTTTCGCGAGTAAACGTTGCGCAGCGATCCCATCGCTGGCAAAGTAGTTGCCCAACAGAATTCGTCGACTCGTAAGCTTGAATGCAGACGAGACGCAGATATAGCAGGATGTCCTCTCAAAGTGTGGGGGCAGTGATTGCTTGGGGTAGAAGTATATGTTATTTAGGGTAGTAATTGTCGTTACTACCACGCCTAGTAGTAGTACACGTGCTGGCTACAGGCTTCTAGTACCTGTACTACTTCTACTAGGCCGTACTGGCATTGCCGCATTTGCTGCCGTCTTCGTTCTCGGTGGGATTGTGAAAAAGGGGGAATCTACAGCCGCGACAAAGACAGAGAAATGGCGAAACAAAAAAAGAGGTAGCCAGTAGTAGCAGAGAGTAGCAGGGAGAGAAATGGAGTGCCTTTGGTTTGAACGAGAGACGATTGAGGTCCATTCGGGAGCGGTCAGGGGACAAATGGGAATAGTCAGCCGCAGAAGCGAGACGTCGGTTTTCCACCGCCAACTGGTCCTACTTAGATCCTCCGCGCATCATTACTTCGTGACATTCAATCGAAAGTCACAGAGTGGGAGCACTCTCCAGTTTCGCTGTTCGCATCCGTTCGTTCAGTTCTCTTCAGCTACGGTTTATGCTTCCTTGCTGTCTTTTGTCTGACGTTCCTCTCGCTGTTCGTCCTGTGGAGTTAGAGTTACCGACTTTGCCTGTCTTCTCGTCTCGGAACTGAACTTTTCTCGAGGGGCCGTCATCCATATGTCTTTGTCGTCGTCCGTCCCCACCTCCACGTGACGTCACTGAGAACCACTTCGCGAGCTTTTGGTGGAAAAGAGAACAACGGATTCTGAGACGTGGGATGCTAGTGGAAGATGGAGGAGGAATGAGACAACAGGGCGAAAAGAAACGAAGCTGGTGAACGCAAAAGGCCACTCATCCCGAGGTGTGCTGAGGAAGAGAAGGCAGCGGCAGCGGCAGCTAAAGGCGCACAACGATGCACAAAACAAAACAAATACCAGTAAAAGTAACTGTTTTCCCAGCACTCCTGACGTCGTCGCCTGCACAGCGCTTCTCTTGCTGTACATATATAGAGTCCTTTGTTGATTCGGGGTAGTACATACGTGTGGAAAGCAAAAGAGAAACTTGGCAGCGCCACAGTTTTCAATGCGCGCCATTTCGAACGCAAACGTACACAAATGAATACACATATACGTGTTGATGCTACATGAAACCGTCATGATAGTAAAACTATTCTGATATTTCCTTATGACCTTCTATATGATAACAGCAAACGAGCAGTTACCAAGTAACCGATAAGCAGTTCCTTGGAGCAGTAGCATGTAGTTCGCTTTTTGTGGAGTAACGATCTCCATTTTTAGACAAGAGATGTACTCCGTAAGAAACGGGTGGAACTCCTTCGCTAGACTCGCCACTTAGCTTGAAGGACCTTTGGTAGAGGACATAACAACATAATGGGCTATTGGCACATGAGCGACGAAATGCAAAATCGTCCGCTGTAACATTAAAAAATGTAAGGATCGCACGATAATATGCGCCTTACCAAGGTTCAGTGTCTGGTGTTTAATGCTGATGAGTGAATGTAAGACATTTCGAAACATCTGCGACGAACTGTTACGGTATAAAATATATAATTAAGGAATGTAAACTGTCGAATTCTATAATTTCAGATAAAAAGATGATAACTAGAAAATAAAACCGCGATCGAAGGGTCGCAACAAAAAATAATCGTCTACATTAGACAACTTAATAACAACTAAGCTGATGACAATGACGACCGTTAGCATCGATTAAACGACGAGCATTTTCAATAATATTAATAAGTACAATTAATGAAGTTGCGCCGTATCTTTCGCTATGCACTGGCATTCATTCACCTTGTATGTTCCTCTACGTTGGAGACATATTATTATAGCAAAGAGATGTTTGCCTATTCGCGCGCAGGTCGTTACAAGTACGAGAGAGGGCTGGAAACAACGTTAAAAAGCAGTCTTCCTCTGTACTCTACTTAGCTCTTCTACCCTATTTTATATTTTTGTTTTATCTCTGGATCGCTTACGGAGAAAGTAAAACTCATACGTAGATAGCATCGTTGAGCAGAGTTGCGATCCTGGTATTCTACGATACGCCTGCGCAACGGTCTCTATCTGCCAGGCTTCCCCCAAAGACCCAACTGACTGTACCGGTGGAATTGCTGGTACTTGCCATTGATCTGTTAGCCGCTGTCCCAGCTGTTGCAAGCCTCTAGCGATCTAGCAAAGTGACGGCATAGATCGGACCGATCCCTTGACTGCGTCGTTCCCTTCGTCCTTATTGACGGCTAGTTTCCTACTGCTACCGTTACTAAACGAAGCTATGCTCCCAAGTACCTGCAGCACTCGGCGTAGTAATATGCGATCCAGACAACGGCAGAAGGACCTTACTAGCCTTGGCCGACACGTTCCTCGCCTTCCGTCGACACCAGCCCACCAGCCAGACAGCCACGGCGGCCAACATCAATAGTCCTAGCTTATTCCTTTTCTACATCACGAATGAGCAAGATGGCTGCATTTTGCCTGAATTTTGCATACTTCTTTAGGACAAGCTTGAGCTACAAAGCAGTCGACGTCTTCCAGACGAATGCAGACTGAACAGCTCCGACTGAACAGGGAACTCAGACAGCAGGCAGATTCGCACATAGGTATTGTGTTAGGAAAAACGCAAGTAGAATTTAACTTGATCGATGAAAGGCGCTTGAATTGCCGACCCAACGCGTCAAGCTACGGCGGTCAAGGGGGAGTTCTAGAGAAGTGGACTTTGAATGTACATATAATGGAAATAATAAACTTTTACCTTGAATAATTACCTTTGAAGAGAGGGTTCCGAGGTTAACGTGATACAAACACTTGTGTCACGCTAACCCTGGAAATCCAAAGAAATCCGAATTGGGAAAATATGATGCGCTCCACACTTCAGCAGCTGGCTGTTATCCTGTATCGGGTCTTGTAACTAGTCCAGCGTATTAAGAGATATTTCTTAACGTACGTAACCTATTATTGCTGTACAAAGTTGTCCCTTTTCGGCTTCAATATTCACTTCCCTGAAACCTCAGATTTATCGATCGCCAACACTTGTTGGTAGCGCGAGAAATCATAGAGAAAAATTTCAAATCCCAATATGGAGTGCGCTCTGAACGACAGCTTCCTTCGAGTCTCACAAATTACGCTAAAAACCCTTAAACAAATTCTACCTTCGTGTTCACTCAAGATTGGTTTTAGTTCTCTCAGTATTGCCTGGCAGAGCTTCATTAATATTAGTTCTTGCTCGTAGCTGTTCTCTCAACTGACATTCAGTCGTTCCTTTTAAGACACGTCCCGAAACCTTATTCAATACTGTTTATATTGACATCAACTGATATAAGCGGCTGTTATAGTTGACGTTAGTTTCTACTAGGGTGTATGTAGCATTGTTTGCCAAATGTTCTGATCAAAGGAACATATCCAAAGTCGGTGCCAACAAAGCTCACTAAATACACGTATTATACGTTAGTAATCAATTACAGTACGGTTGGCTACTTATAAACGATAAGAGAACCGTGGGATCAGCTCAGTAGATAGTCGATAACGCTGGGTATGATATTCCGTGTGAGTTACGCTTGAGTGCGCCTCGAAACATTTTAGAATAGTGTTCGTATGCTAATAAAACTGCTGTATTGCCAACAGCACACGGATATGCCAACATATTGAGACAATAGAGCCTTTCTAAACGGCAGTTTTCCAGCAGAATTTCATGTTTTGATAGGGCTACTTGAAGGCGATTCGTGTTCCGCCACCTGTCCATCTATCTATGTATCAGCCTGCCTTGTTGTTGATTGTTTAGTGCTCAAAGTTTCGAATAAAAGCAATTGACGATAAAACTGGAAGCGCCTGAGCTATGAAGCGGCGTGAGTGACCTTTGCCAATAAAATTGGTAACGAGGCGTCTTTCTATTAATATTAGGCTTTGAAAAATCACCAGAGCAAAGACGTATATCCATTAGATTTAAGATCAGGCGCGTACGCGTAGTAATGTATTTCACGATCACCCGTGTATGTCTATGTGTGTGGAAAAGTAACCCATCATCTAGTAGATACATCTAGCGGTTAGTTGTTAATGAACAACCCTTAATAAGTCGTCACAGTTGTTCAAATTAGGACAAGGCTGTTCTGTAACAGGGCTGTGTGGAAGCAGCGAAGCCCTTGGAGGAAACGATGGACGCCGTATCGCGCAAAGGATGTCAAACTGCCCTATTGTGTTCAACGTTAATCGAGAGGCAAACGGGAAGAGAGAGAAAAAGAATCACTTGGTCCTCGGTACGTGTTCTAAACCGAATAGGAACCTAGGGCAGCCGACAAGTACTGCTAGCTGGACCGGCCAGTTGTCAGAGACCGGCAATAATGGCAATGGAGGAGGGCGAATGCAGAAGAAAACCTAAGGTGTCGTCCGGGCATCCGGTAAGGGATGGTACATAATTCATGATTCATGTGGTGTTAGTGCAAGAGAGAGTATGGCATCTTGCACTGCTAGCGATAGGGACTGACTATCGGAGGCAGAGCTGCCCATTGCGACGTATAATTCGTTCGGTTCACTGACCAAGAACTCAAGGCAAAAAGAGTAGTAGAAGGCGAGGAAGCAGCAAGACGTGGAGAACAATACGCCTGTGTGTTTATCTCTGCATGCGTAGTACACGTATGTTTTTGTCGCAAAAGAATGGGCTTCTGTCCCGTTCACCTAAGACTGAGCGGACTTTTACGACTCGGCTACCCAGCCACCGCACTGTAGCTGCTCCGCCATGACGCCGATCCTTCAAGCAGAGAAACAGGCTTGACTTAAAAGCAAGTTCTGCTCAATGTAGCTCCACCACCGGGGCGCTAAAAAAGCGTATCTGGAATAAGAATATGAACGGGCTACGGTAGCTCAATAGCTATCGAGAAAAAGATAAAGAAGTTTACGAATCGCCTCTCGCAAGAGGTCGGCAACCTAACAGTGGCACGTCATCAACAAGAACTGTCATGAGAATATATAGTTGAGAAACGTCCCCTCGACAAGGACGCTGTCGCAACCACTGACTTCAGCGGGACGGATTGTCAACTTGACCTAGGATGTGTATTGAATATTTGTTTTCTCGCCCCGCCTCTTTCAGTATTACGAATCTAGAAATAACTTTCTTCACGAACTCGAAGCATTTGGGACGTGAGCCGCTTGGTCGACTGTAGCTGGCTGACGCAAAACTGTCTCCGCTCCATTTAATCGGCACACACTCATGCAAGATCTGTTCTTTGCAACATTACGTCGTGGAGATGCTTCCTAACCCTTCCCGTGTTGACCTCCTTGCGCGCACGCTTGTCCTGACTACCCTCGGCTTTTCGATAAAGTCTATATTCTATATTACGTATACGGATATAAACTACGACTATGTTTTTCAGTACAAGAAGGTTGGCACTCAGCTGTTTGTCCATTCCTGTTTGTAGACAGGAACTGAGATTCTTCTTTTTTCGCATTGAGTGGTAGTAGTGTTCGCTAAGTTCGAAGAAAGCACGAACACCTAACGAACTACCACAAAATAGCCCCTGAAAAACAAGGGGCTTGACAACAGTGGGACAACTTTGGACTGTTGCAATATATCTCGAGGACAGTCTTCTCTAGCGAGGCAGTGGGCCGTTGTGTCCACCGAGCAGCCACGGCCACCCTCGCTCCACTGCACCCTACTACTTATCCCGTACTGGCCTGCTGTCCGAGAAGGAACAGCTCTTCCCGTTTGCTCAGCTTGTCCTCACATTTCCGTGCTTCTCTGGGGTTCGTTCCTTGTCCCCCTCGAGATCTAATCCTAGTCTTAGCGCCCACGCCTCTATCCTACTTCCCGTACCACGAGCCCCATTACAAAATCGTGCTGTATAGCTAGTACCATATAAGCTAGCGCATTTGAAGCACGATCGCAAACGCCAACCTCCCGGTTGGCGGTTTACTCCGCCTATCGCGGTCCCGTCGTGCACTCAAAGCAAATCTGCTCGGATTACGATTGAGTCGCCTATTCATTAAATATAATAATCGTAATTATTTGTAGCTTCTGTCATCGCCAGCCAGGCGACGTCTGGCTGTTTCCTAGTCCTAGAGCCCCATGGTCTTCGTCTGCTCCGCCTCCTCCTTCGCAAGCATCGAAATACAGAGGAAGAAGGACAGAGAGAGATTCTTTACGTCCGCTGCCTCTTACTCCTCTCCGTTCCTTTATCTCTCTCTCTCTCTCTCATCCACCGATCTGAGCGCTTCTCGGCTTTCGGTGCTGTCAGCTGCACTCGAAACACACATGTGGTCGCTGCCTTGTGCGGTGGTTCTTTTCACATTTGAGGGACGAGAGTTGTCCTGGTCTCTCAGCAGCTCGCCACTCTTCAGCATAGTCCGAGACTTGTCCTAGCTTCACATTACACAAGGGAAGGACCGTTCTCCATAGCGTTCTCCTAACACCTACCGATTTGCTTAAAGCCCCATCGTCTTAGACTCTACATACGTGAAGCACTTTGGATCTTAAGATGAGATGGACGAGTCGGACGGGACGAAACGAACGCTGGTTAGGTAGTGGTTCTCCTCACTTCAAAGGTAGCGAAGTGTCTGTCTCCGGAAGCACCTGAGTACCAGGTCGACGGTACTGATGGCGGGCCCAGTGGCGTTAGCAACGGCCCACAGGGTCAAAGACGCGAACCTATTTAGGAAGACAGCCGCCGCGTCCTCGTTCTGGAGACTATATATATATATATATATATATATATACAATTGCGCAAAATGGACGGTTGGAAAGACGGCCGACAGCAAAGGGGATGGGGCCCAGGTAATCTAACATGGTAAGGCGAAAAAGAAACGAAGTTCTCCGACAACGAGCCAAAAGCAGCGTCGAACTGGTTGGGGGTTTTGGGTCGTTCAAGGGACCTCACAAGGAGTTCGGCGTAATAGGAACCCAGGTGGGGTTGGTTTAAAAATCAATTACCTTTGCCCCTGCTACCTTTTCTCTAGTAGCCTCAGACACGCTACTCGGCTTCATTCCAACAGGATTATTCAATCGAACACATACAGAGCATTACACAGCTCAAGTGTGAGAGAATAGTAAGTATTCGCTGATCATCTACGTTGCCAGAATATTTTTCAATTTATGCAACAATGACTCTACCTATGTTCCTACAATTATATAGGAAGTATCAAGTTCATTATCGCGACCGTATTTTGACATTATGATAGAGCAAAATAGGAACCTGCAAAGCAAACATTTAGTTGGATCAGTGATAAAAGAATTCAATTTCAGGGTTTGCCTTTTACTACCTTCATCTAGGCTTAAGATTTGACTGTTAGTGGCAGAATGCATCTATACTATAATATGCAATACTGCTTTGTTACCGTTACCGTTGCTTGCAAATAAACGTTATTTTCACTTAGTGTTTCGCACAATGCTACGTACACTAATAGGACCTGGATGATCAATACATTTCATTACGTCTCATGTCTGCGGAGGCACGGCTGTTAACTTCTTGCTCTTCGTAGATACTGTGGGATTCAGTAAACCTTCCGATCTTTTCTCTTCCAGATTTCACTTACGCAAATAGGTTAACTTATCCGTTCCTCATCACGACCGAATCAATAAATATCCGCCTGTCGACGAAGTTACTGAACCTACATATATATGTATGTAGCTTCAGTAGGGCTACGCTGGGCTCCAATCAGTAGCTTTTAGCCAATTGTGGTATTGCTCTTTGAAACTTTGTGTCTTACAAGGAGTTGTTTTCTTTTCCTCTCTCTTATATTGTATCTGCCTGACTTTTTGTCAGTCGATACGATAAGACTTCGACCCCAATAAAGCGAGGTCTCAGTCGTTTTCGTTCTTGTATTTGACGTATTATTCAATGGCGACCGCTGCATGCATCTATAACACGCAGTTAGATTCGGCGGCCAACTATGGAGGCAGTACACAGTACAGCAAGGAACAAATAGGTCGAACCACACGGGTTGACGATTGTACCAAGCAGACAAGCCACGCTTGACTGCTACAACGATCTGGCGATACGGAGTGGTCGTGGTGGCACCAATACGAGCTATCCTTGAAACAGTTCGCGAAGTGTGGGTAAACCACGTCCTGCGACCCATCTAGCCCCAGCTACCGATCCTCGATAGGCTGACGTTTGGAGCACAATCAATTAACTTGAAAGTAGCGTATCGATAGCTGTTAGTGTACCATACGAACAGGCATGGCTGCGTTTCTTTTGAGTCGACTGAATTGCACGGTATCTGCTGCTGACGATTCTGGGCAAACCGCTACCCCTCCATCTATCTAGCAAGAATGTAGAGTATCCTAGGATTAACAAAAGTGATTTTCGTACAAAATCCCATCTGTGTGCATATGCACACCGGTATAGTTTGTTGCTTGGTCTTCTGCTGGTCTATGGACGTATGCTACTTTTATGAATGTACGGGTGGCTGACTAGGCAGGCCAATACTCCACATATGCAAACGCTCACTCCTTTTCGGTGTCATCTACATTGTATTCACGAGGTACTGGCAAAGCAGTGATAAATAATAGATGTTAATTAGTCGAATATGCTTGTTCGTAAAGCGACATTACGGTAAAACTTAATTTTCATTTATCAATGGCTCTCACAATATCGACATAGACTTTACGGAGCACTTGAGCATTTAGTGGTAAATTGGTTGGCTATCTCAAACAGTAAGCGTCGAAATTGTAGAGACTGATAAGAAGCTCATAGTTTAGCTAGCTCATAGGACATACCTGATGGACCCCCTTTGTAAAATCTTGGTAACTATCTAGTTCATCAAGACGGTTACCCAAGAGCTCGCCAGGGCTTATTACATTATTCGGAGTATGTGTATTCACTTCAAAATGATAAGGTTTCAAGAACAACCTACAGACGACGTGTCGTTCTGTTACAAAGCTCCTTTTTCAAATCACCATAATTTGCTTTTCAATGTATTCTCTTCCACCCATTTTAATTCATCGTTGATGACGACGAGCGCTCGTTTCATGAAATGGTTAAGCTTTATATTCCCTTACCCTATCAAATCCGCCCAAATAGCCCTGATAGTACAGCTTCTTTACTTATACTCGTATAGATGTCTAGTCTTCTGTCTGTCTTTTCGCTATAGTAAAAAGCTAAGTTATTATCTTGTGTCCCTTCTGACGTCACTCGATTATTGTTGGATGGATAGAAACAATAACCGTCACCCAGGCTAACCCTATTAGACGTCTGGTATCTGGATGAGTCAGCGGCTAGCTGTCCGCTTACAATAGAAGCGCAGACCAGAATACTGGCCTGCTCGTCTCCCGGCGTGCCTCCACCCCTGTAAGGTCAACTGGGCTAGCTGCCCTGTCAGTTCGTCGGCAGGCTCGCAGGCTGATATGAACGACCTGGTTAGCGGCCCCTCACTCGTTGCTACGTACGGCTGTAGCAGCAGCAACTACCCGCAACGACCTTTCTCAGTCACTCCCTCGTCGTTTCACATCTTCCTATTCCTATATCGTCGCCCCTTCCCCCATCTCTCTCTATTCCCAGAGGGCTCCGGCCAATTAGCCAACACGGCTGCAGCCGCGCCACTGCCTCAGCCACTAAAGCCAACTCTGACGTTCCGTCTGAGACGCTGAAGCCCGTACTCCCGTCGGATGGACGGGCTTGGACGATTTGACGACCAGGCCAGCTCGAGCGAAGTCGATTCATAGTCGACTCAAGCGCTGTACCGTCTCGTTTCCCGTCTCTCGTCAGGGTTTCGAGCTATTGGTCTGCTTCCTGCGCCATCACCCCTAAGTTCCTGCCTGCTTCGTTTTCACTGAGGTCCTACACGAGCGGGATCAGAGGTCAGAGGTAGGATGATCTCGTCTCGACCTTCATCAGAGCGGTTGTATTCTACCACCATGGTATCGTCAGCAGCCATGGTGGCTGCCGCCATCCGAGGCTAACGCAGACGCTCCAACAATGCGTCCCTAGAGCACCTACAGAGAGAAGCGTTAAATTGCTTTCACAACATACCAAAGCCTTACTATGGTACTTAGTTGGCAAGGCAGCAAACCTAAGCAGCCGGCCGCCACTTGTTCGTTCATGATACATGAATAGGCACCTGTGTGAATGTGCCAATCAACTGCAGGCGAACTAAAAGACCCCTGTTTCCGCTACTGTAACAAGGAATATTATAATGCGAGCACAACGTTATGTTATTAATCCGAAGAGAAATGCAAATGTTCGTGGATTTAAATAAGGTCATTTTGCATTTCATATCCAATCAAGGTGACCTAACTGGGCAATTCTGTTTCAGTTAAGGCGCCCGATCAGCTTCTTTCGAAGAACAAGAAAAGGTCGGCCTGAGACAAAATTTCTCATAACACTGAACGGGCGGCTCAGCAGGTGGCGCCGCACGAACATCGTACCTTCTGTCAATAACTGGATCCTTAAGTATCTTTCGCTGCTTAATGCTTTTCTGCATCATGTGAATCACCTACGCGACAACCTCCATGTTCATGTTTAGTTACGTCTTCGTCTTGAGAAGTTCATGCATGCGCAATGAGATAGTATGTCCTATAAAGCTCCCTTAGGGGGTACAACCGTTTGCTCGATTCTCTGTTAACACAAGTTGACCATACAGCTGAGCTAAATGCGCACGCTTGCCCACTTGATGCAGAGTGCACGTACTAACCTGCGAAGGTAACATGCAACTACATTTAGTCTTGGTTGGTAAAAAAAAGTCAAATATAAACATTTTTTTGTGCTGCTATCTCTAACATAGTAGCAACGCTAAGCAACCCCGCTCGAAGTAAACTATGGCAGAAAAAAACCATGTAATTATTCGATTAAAGCTCTCATTTGATATCGTATGCGCTGCTGTTGTCGTTACCATCGCCCTATGCATCCCATCGGCATACAGTTATTGTAAATTCGACTCCTTCTCTAAACCATTGTTTGATAAGCTCCATATCACCGCCATTGTGTGTACCTTTTCTTTTTCTGACTCGATGTTATATATATATATAAACGTTCATGACCCCATGATAACGCCAGCGTATGTATTCCCCAATGTTTTTGTGTGTGTATTATAAGTGGCTGTGTAGCGAGGATGGGGTTGGGTGTACGCCCGCCATAATGAAGTATTGTATCATCAGACAGCAGTGAGGAGCGCCTCTGTCGGGCCGATCAGCCTGATATCTGGATGGGTCGGGAATTGGCTAGCCACCCAGCAAGCAAGTTCTATCTCTCGCTCGCCCGTTTATCCACCCACCCACTTTCGTGACACTCTTTTGGAACAGATGTGTTTGACAGTTGAAACATATGATACCGTCGATGACGTGGGTGCACATACTACATTCACTCGTTTACTATTGATCCTTTCGTCTACGGTCCGTGCTAAGTATTAAGCTATACAATAAAGTTCTGTCGATTCGCTGTCAGGATCGCTGACGCCCGCCACTGCCGCGTCCTCGTTGTCGCTGTCGCTATAATTCGTTGAATGGTCTAGTTTCATCATTGTAATTATTATTACTATTGCATTTTCTTCCCTGTCTCTTTCGTCATTGGAAAGAACTACGCTGTCTACCAACGAAAGTAGTAGTTGTTGATACGATGCGTTATGGTACAAATAAACGCCTTGGACGAACACAAGGTGAGATCAACGCAATGGGTATAAGCAGAATTAGTAAAGATAATTATAGAAAAAGAAAAAAAAAAAAGAAAAACTTTAGCGATGCAGCAAAGATTGGTCTATTGTCTATCCTGCTAGGTCACATTGCTTGCCATCGTACCGACTGTCTGGCACCTACCTCAGTGTAGCAGTTAATTACTGTGTGGTTGTCAATGCTACGAATGAATTAGTTCATTAGGTCGTTTACGGATTCTGTGTCTCACGGCGTATCGGAGACACTGTTTTATTACTACGAAGCAAACCTCCTTACGCTCCTTAACAGCGGAAATGACTTGATTTCATATAATTTTTTCACTAAATTTATTTGAGCGTGGAAGTTAGTGGTCTTAATGCCATGCTTAAAATATAATATGCCTTCAGAGTTACACGTTCTTTGTGTTTGCCCCACCAAGCCGAACGTAGAACTGATGGCCAGAAGCCGACTTATAGGAGTTATGCAAAATTCGTAACGCCTCTTACATGTTGCCAATGCGTGATCTTGTGTAGTAAACGAAGTGACTAAACAGCACATAATTTCAAAGAAAGCAATATTTTTGCCTACTTAGTAAACTCAAGTCAACGAACATACGCAACGTGTGGGACTCGAGTCAGCCGGGCGTGTTCCTATAGAGGAAACCGATGTTGACTTACAATTGTCTTGACAGTTTTTTAAGGGCAGGTTTGAACGAACAGCGTGACCCGGGCTTAATTTCCGCTTTCCCTTTTTTTTTCGGAGATGAAAGGGCTTACCCTTGTGCAATTGGACTTACTAGCAAGGTGAACTTTATCTTAACCCTCAGCCACAATTTTTAGATGCACCACCATTTTGGAGGCGATGACAATTAAGATGTTAGGCAAATTATTACTGATACTGCAATAAATAGTACGTTCGTTTGGCTTGTAGTAAAAACAGTGAGTGGCTACTGAGATTATGGACAGGAACATATTGTACCCATTTTATCATAGACGCTTTTCAATAAACATACTGGACATTACTTGATAACACAAATATTCTCCGTTCTTCCGACTTACGTGGTCTGCTTATCTGAGTTCCACCGAGGGTCGAAACAACCGTTTGTTGTCTGACAATAATGAAATCTGTCTGAAAAATAATGATTTTATCATCTAATATCGTACACATGTAGAGCATCAAATATGAAAGTAGCATTTATAATGGCCTGATGCGCTCCGTAGAGGTACGAGATAACAAAGTGTTGGGGATCTACAAACAAAGGCGAGTCCTGTATGGACGGTGGCCTGTACCAATCGAACCAAAGAAATCACTGATCTGTATCTAACGGATCTGCTGGCGTTCGCGTTCAACTCAAACCAAGTAGAAATATGTATTTTAAATTTACGCTTTCGGGAGCAGCAGACAGGGTGGCGGAGGCAGCAGCCTGCTAGAGCTGTTGCGGTTTGCTGCTCCCCCATGTCTGTTTCGGCTACCACACAACAACGGGGTATGACTATAGCTAAAACACAGCAGCAATGTCTTAGTTTAAATGACATGCGCCGTATGCCCTGCACACATAACGTCGTACAGTTCGTTAACAAGCTGATGTGATTCGAAATGGCATGGCCGTGCAAACGACATGGGCGGGTTTTTTGCTCATGTTGGTGCAATCGGTGGCTGGCTGACTTCGATAGTTGGTTGAGATTAAAGTGTCAGATCGCTTAACGCTACAGATTCGAGATCGTGATTTGGGAGGTACAGACTAAGGGTAGGTGGCGGCTGTGAACGTGCGCGTGGACTATTCCACGTTGTACGAACTCGCTAGCTTCGATAGGGTGGGACAGGAAATGCCTGCTATGGGGCATGCATAACGTACGGGCGGCAAGCAAACTGGAAACGAAAAGCAAGCGCAGGCAGGCGCAATTTCAGAGTGTTTCCCCAGCGGAAACGATGGTTTTATTGTCGAGGAGACGGAGAGAGAGAGAGAGAGAGAGAGCAATGACGGCTGAGAAGCAGAGGTGAGATTGAGCGGTTCGATTCGTCACGACGAGGGCGCGTGCGACTACCATCGATCAAAATGGCCTGAACTGTACGCCAAATTCGCTCAACTGCTTGTTGTCTTTCAGCACAAGTCCGCTTAGAGAATCGAGCTCACCAGTGAGGCTCAAGCGTGCTAGCCAGTCGTTTAGCCATCCAAGCAGTTATCCACGAGCGATGGTACACGTAGTTGTAGAACTGGTGGGAGTGTTTCATCGAGTGCCAAGGGACACGACAGTAGGGAGACGTTCTTCGAGAGAAACAAATAGGACACGACCTCGTTTGCGTTCGTTTGCCATTGTGCATCCATTGGCTGGCCTCCCTCGGCTTCTTATGAAAATCACACGAGAAGTATGTGTGGACGTTCGATGGGACACTATGTCGTCTTAAAGAACTCTCTAGGTAGCACTATTGGGCCCGCCTTTGCCGTACCGTTAGCACGGGCCGCATAGGCATATAACGAGGCCAAAGGACAGGGCGTGGTTATTTCCCCACCCCCGTCTCGGGCCAAGCTCTCGGAGGGCGGGCGAAAGCAAAAGTGGATTGATGGGGGTTCTTAGGCCAAGCCTAACCTCGCTTCATCCATCATCTCCACTGCCATCCGCAGACACCCCGTAGACTACTTGGCCTTTTGCTCGTCTCGTTCGATGCTCCTTCATCTAGGCAGTGGCTTTTCCTCGTTCTAGCCGTCGGCTCAAACCAACCTCTGTTTTCCTTCTGTCTTCCTCCTTGTTCGTCTTCACTTTCATCCGTGTGCATCCCCCACCTATCTGTTCTCCCGTTCACTCTTAGACATAGCTTGTTCCCGCTCTCGGCCCCTTTCTTCATGGCTATGCACATCGGGCGTCAGCCATGACAGAACCATCACCACAGAAGAGAACAGCACCTCCACCACGCCACTCTCTAGGTGGCTCCCGCCGGTATTATGAGCTGGCACAGATAGAGAAAGAACCCAAACTAACACTCTTATCCAGCCTTCCCTGACGTGGCTCGCCGTGCATATTCGCGTTTCTGCTTGTGCTGCTGCTTCTTCCCGCCTCCGGAAGGGCCCACCATCGTCCCACAATTTTGTGAGCCCTCGTCTTCGTCCTCGCCATGAGGGTTCCCATAACTTGGTTCTTCGAGGGCTTTTCTTCAGAGTCGTTAACACACACTCTTCCTAGAGAAGTGGCGGTACATTTAGCGTTACCCTTGGGTCATTGTCATTGATGTTACTATCCGCTCTTAGAGCATACCAGCGTCACTAGGAAGACTCAGGACAGTCAGATCAATACGAGTGATTCGCATTTCTAAAAAGGTAAAACAAGTTGTAGACTTCTGCAAACAGATTCTTAACTTTCGAGGCAAACAAGAACGGCCAGTCAGGATTCTTAGCCAGCGTACGCTGTAATGTCGCGTCATCGAACAGGGGCAGTCGTGTCTACCAGGTTAGGGATAAATAACGAGTTACTATCGCGTAGGCAAGATAAAGGCACATGTTAGACTACTCATTCTTCTACTGTTGGTGTTTTTTTTTAGCTAACTATTTCATCAAATCACGTCCTTCAAATTATTCTAGGAAGTACGAATTTTTACAAAATGAATGTTGATCTAATTCATATAATGGCGACAATCGAATCAGCTGCTACATCAAAGAGGGCCATCTATATGGAGTGATAGCATCATGCTTTGATTACCTTGGCATTTGATCTCGCAAGTCCAGCTAGCTATGTTTCATGCAGCTATCCATGAAAATACTAGTTGGGATTGGGGGGATACTCTGCGAAGGAGATCGAGTTGTTAGAAGACGAATCCCAGGGCCTTTTTTTATCGTTCGGGGTAGCGTTCCGGAGGTTGCTGCTTTTTGTTGCTATTAAGCATCGAACAAGAGTCCCATGTGAGTGCGTGATTTGGTTGGGATGTGTGCGTGGGTATCTACTGGTGCGTGAGTCACCTTACCAAGAACGCGGAATGTCTCCACTCCCCTGTAGATTCCTGCTCATTCACTTAAGTGCCTTGAACCCGCTCCTACTTTGCTGCCCTTGTATTTCTGCAACAGTAACGACGAATAATCACGATAGTGGCAAAAATACTATACGTTCGGCATCGCTTGTTCTTTCCTGTACGTTAGACACTTTGGCTTTAGTCGCTCGTGGACTCGCCTTCGGTTCTTTTTTTTTTCGGTACCAGCGAGAGCCAGTCGCTGTTGTTACCATTGAACTTATGGGTCCTTGTCTGATTTGCTATTGGTAGTGAAGTTGAGAATGTTCACTTATTTTTTGGAGGATGCCGTAGCCCCGCTACATACTTACTCCTTCTCCTTCTTTTTGGCGCTGTATTTTCTGCCGGTAGGCAGAAGGTAAGAGTGCGCTTCGACTTATTGCCACCTTTCTTTCTGCTCCTCTACTACTATCATTACTGGAACCCCCACCATGGTCATGATGTTGCAATGGCACAGAGACAATCTTACAGGCATTCCAGCAGCAACGGCATTCCTATGATCGCCCTGTCGCCGAGGGCGCGAAGAAGCTTCACTCCGTCGCACAGCCGAGCGAAATAGCAAAGATAGCCGCTAGAAACTCAGCGTCGCGCGAAGTTCCATGAGTTGTTCCTTCGCTGCCTCTTTAGGTTTGAAACGAAGGCGCAAGCTAAGCACTCACCAACCTATCCAGCAAACCTACTGAAGAAGTTCCCTTTGTCGCAGTCGTTTGCCGCTGCTATTGTTATGGATACGTCGGGGGCTGTTGTACCTACTACTATCGTTGTTGTTATGGTTGCTGTTGTCGGTGCTGCTGGTCCATTGACTCTACAAAACTTTGTTTCTTTTAATGCCATCACCTGTGACCGAATTCCTTCTCTTTCTAGATAGTCAAAAGGAGCAAGTTCCTCCAGTAAGGTAGCGAGATTTCCATAGATGAGTAATGGCAATGGTACATGCCGGCTCACATGGGTCCACTGTTGCTACCGTACAAATCTGCCCTCACTCACCTTCTGCGTGTCGCGCCGACCAACCCTGTTTGGAGGTACGCCGTCCTCGCCGGCAGCTGCAAGTAACGGCCTCAGCCGAACATCATAATCCAACGTAGCTGCACAGTGCGTCGGCCGCTAGTCGCAGCATCACCTAACTGTTTCATCTCTCCATACACAGAACTACTTGCACCCCTTCGAGGAACAGAAAAAGAGAAAGTAAACTCACCAACAACAATGGCAACGCATGGCAGCGGAGACAGTGACGCCAGTAACGGCATCAGCAGGTCCATCAAATCGCCGTAGCAACAACGACAGCAGTCGTGCCAGCAGAAGCCATAGCAGGAGGTATAACAGTAGCTGTATAAACAGCTCCTGTCACGTTAATTGCCAATCGGAACATGGGGCAAAAACGAAGGGTGCGAGCGAGCGGCTAAACCCCAGGAGTAGATGTACAAAGGAGTTTGTAAAGGGAGGGACGGAACGTACGAACGATCCGGATGGAAGCACGGTAAGCTTCAACACTGTTGCACCGCTAATGCTAGCCAGCTGGGAGGCGACAGCTTTTAGCGCAGCCGCTCATCTCCAGTGCTCTTTGCACACTAAAACTCAACCAAACTGCCATACTATACGTGCGTCAAGATGGTATTGGCTGTAGGTAGATGAAGCTAGCAACTAACCGAACATGGCATAGCTGTCAAGCAATATTAGGTGCCGTTATAATAGAGCGCGCAGTTACGAACTTTTATTAGTAGGGCTAGTGGTAATAGAAGTAGTCGTAGAGTTCCTATGAGCCGAATCAGAGTGTAAGCGGAGAATGGGGGCGAGACAAAGCAGGAAAAGTACCGAGCAACTACGGCTGAACTATCTCTTACTATTGAAACCGAGAGAGAGAGAGAGAGAGAGAGAGAGAGAAAGCAGCTAGGAGGATCTACAGCAATTCTCGCTCTTGGAAGGCCACGAACTGCCTGAACGGTTCGCTACGCTAACTAAATTTATGGGCTATATGCATTAGAGCCTTTCTAATGTCCTGCCTCAAAGCCTTTCTCGGCAGCAGAGTCCCCGTTACATTTTAGTAGTGGAGTTCCTCGGCTCCTAGACGGCCGTCAACTTGCCGCAGTGAACTTTGCTGCAGCTAAACTGCTGTTCCCGTCAAACACGGCTCCCATTACTCCATCGACGAATGTCCATTACTAACACCCTTCATTCCGTGGCCCCCGGCCAGCCACCACGCGTCCCGACCGCATAGATAAGCGGCTATAAATGTTAACGTACTGCTCTCTTTGTGCGCGCACCAGATCAAACTCGGAGTTGCAATGAAAAAAGGGAAAGAGAATAGAATCAAGCTTTGGCCAGACGTTTGTCTACTTAGATAAGATCGTGGGTATTTCTGTACAGGTGCTCTGTAATTGTTTGACAATAAGTAGTTGAAAGGGACAGCAATGTGTACATATAGATCTTGTACGTACCTGCTTAAGTTAAGACAAGGATAGCTCTTTTCTCGCTCAAACATGCACACACCATAAATAGCAAGGACGATTTACTCTAATATATAAATCATTAGTACCTATTTTGACAGTAATAATTATCGTTTACGGTGCTTCAGGGATAAATGATCCGGCAGTAAGTGAATTGTGTTAACTGATGTTCGTAGAAGCACTGCAACGGCTTCTCTTCATTATCTTATTCTAGGGCTATTCACGGTAATCGATGTATATTTAAATAGCCCTTGGCTAACAGTCAGAATATTTTTAGCTTATTAGACTGTTATAAGTAAATAATTTGGTAGTTTTAGTGAAACATTTATTACAGCAAGGTAGGCTCCTATAATAAACCTGGAGCAGCAAAAAGCTAAAACTGTATAATGTCTGCTCCTTATTATATGTTAGCAAGCGCCTAATAAGATTTGCGCTTAATTGTGTCAAGCCAACAGTCAGCATATTCTGTATGGTATATCACTCAATTTTGCTTCCGTACTATCGTGTAGGTACACTGTTGTCCTTCCCATGACTCCTAAATGAATGTCTGCCAGATACACATACCGCATCGCCTCTTCTTTCTTCCATCCCATTTAAGAAGCGCTAGATCAGATATTTATTTCCATGACGCGTACACCTACAGAGTAGCTACACAGCAGGTGCGCAGACAAATAGCCAGTGAAGTGATTGTAGAGCGATTTTGTCTACATCTATGATAGATATTCCACAGTTGTTCGCGATGTCGATCTGCTGAGTCACTGTAGCTAGTCACCATTTCTTCCTCAAAAGGGAGTAGGAAATGAAAGAGAGGGGCAGATATTGGGGTCGGTTGATAAAATCGACGACCGACTGCCCAAGTGGTCTGTTTCGGCTTCCATTATAATTTTCTACCGTCGCCAACAGCGATCGGTGTACAGCTCACTTCACCGCAACCAACATGTCCTACCAGCCACTGTGTCTGCTCTACGAACGACGGCGGTAGCTAGGACCTGGCAAGAAAAAAAGCTGGCGATAGCAGCAGTAGCAGCGGCCGACGGAACGGAGGTTAAAATAATTAATGTTCGTAATCTTACCTGTTCTTCTCTGCCATACGCCTGCAGCAACGGTAGCAGCGGGTGCGACTCCTCTGGGAGCAGCAAGGATAACAGAGGCATGAGGTGCGAAGGGGAGACCTACATCTATCGGCTTGGGCTCTACCAAACGAACACTGAGAAAGCCCTATGCTAGCAAGCGACAAATAAAGCACAGGATAGTAGTTACCTAACAAGAGGCGGCAGCACAAGCAGCAGCTGTAAAAGCAGTAGCGCCAGCAATAGCTTGTGTAAATCCGTACATTTAGCTTTGTTACAAACATGTATGCCCCGACGGCCGCATAGGCGCAAGCAAGCACACATTTTACCTATTATTTTTCTATTCTGCTTCTGCCAATCTCAGACCAGCTTGACCGATATTATCAACAATGGCATACATAAAGAAAGGACTGTCTATGCAGAGGCTTCTAGTAGCAACACCAGTAGTGGCAAAGAACAGAAGCCCATAGGTGCAACGCTAGTATGAAGGTACTTCCTTAATATACATGTTGCTTTACGACGTGTATGCAGTTCTACGGCTGCGAACTGAGCTATTCTCTGTGCAACTCGGAAGCTAGCGTGCAGTGGAGAAGAAGATGTCTATATTAAGCTTATATAGCTGAGACCTTGCTAAAGCTAGCATGCCGGTGCATGGGCAATAGAGGCTACAAGGGCGGGTACCTGGCATAAGCCTGAGCCGCTGGTAGCAGGCGCGATCCGAGTTCTGATCGTTTTTACGCTAATTCTTGCCTGCTGTTGCTTTTTCTCTCTTATTATCCTTGTCGGTCCGTCTCTCGCTTGGTGCTGTTGCTACACTTCACGACTGCGTCATTTACTATTTACATCAGCTTTACCTTTTTGTATGCTCCCCCCTCCTCTCTGTTTACTTTTTTCATATTTATTGCTATAATTATGATTATGGGACAGGAATGAAAAGGTCCTCAGAGCTGTCAGAGTAGGACAGCAGGCGGGCGACAGAAAAATAACGGACGGTTTATAAGCTGTTGAATGGCTGGTGGACGCCACCCTGAGAGCAGTCCTTGGCTAACTTTCAGTTGGCTGAACAATGGTTCAGCTAAGTTCTTCAGCTTCATAGATGTTACTCACTCTTTTTTGCTATATGTTCGTGTCAACGGATGAAGTATAGCCGTCGTTCGCGCCCAAACTGGCGCCAATGATGGGCTCATTCGTTTTGGATAGGCTGCCATTGTTAAGCGTGTTAATAACGCAATGCTTAAATGGCTATGTGGGCGGGATTTCTGGTTATGCCGACGCCGTTGCGGCCCCAGCTAGTAATGGTGATAGTAATGTTCCGCCATTATGAGATGTTTTACCATTAGTTGCCGATTCTATTTCGTTAGTATCGCAAAATGATACATAGCAAGCAGGCATTTGAAGATGCTTCAGGTGTTTCAATACGCGTCCGACTTCATGATGGAACATGGGAAATAGTGCACACATAGGTGAGAGAAACCGAAGCGTATTGTTTTGCAGTGAGGCAGTAAGGCAATGATAAGTTTGCGAAATGTGTCCATATAACCTCGACTGCCCGGTGAGAATTTCATTCGTAAATAAATCAACTCAAGGCCGTACCAATCACGAACTCACTGTCCGTTATGTGTTTAGCTAGCGCCCCGTCATCCCCATAAGGCGTCAGTATCGTTTTCGTAATACAGTCCAGTATTTTGTATTATCGCTGGTCCGTACTAACGTGCAGGTATATCGAATGCGGCGAACGAGACGTACGAAGAGATTCCACTCCCAAAGGAAATTCTATTTTTACGTCGACACATTATTAGAGTGGCGCGCAGAAGCCCCAAATATTCGGGACGAGTGGCAAACAAAGGTAGGCAATCGCGAACTTCTGATGAATTATAATGAAGATAACGCCGTGCTTTATTGGCACGCTTTCATGTATAAGACAGAATAGAATGTTGTCGACTGTAGAATAATATAAGTATAGCAGTTGCGACTTATAGCCGAGAGATACGTAACAAAGTCGACGAACCTTCGTTTTTGCCCAAGAGCTTATGTATGCATGCCGTTCAGCTTTATCCACTGACAGGTCTGAATGAATGGCATGAAGAACTAGCAGTAGCAGTAGCGTTACCGGCAGGAATAGCAATATAAATACCAGCGTAAATGTTTGCCCAACATTTCTGTTTAAAACAACTTCACACAAACATCCATCCACGTACACACCCACGATAACACAGTGACGGAACTACAGCGAGATAGCAAGTACAATGTCAAGTGGTAATACCAACAACATCGACCGTAAGGGAACTGCAAGCGGGTAATTTGTTCCATAAACGAACGTACAAACGAATATTACCACCACATGATTACCGCTACTAGCAACGATTGCGGTAGCAACGATTATTTTTGTAGAACAGCAGCAACATCAGTAGTAACAACGACATTACCACTATCGACAGCATTGGCGTCTTGCAGAGAACAGTGACGACGAAAAAATTCTAACACAACCAGCCAATGCCCCTTCTTCCTTTTATGGTCCTACCCCGTTTGCCTCCATCACCATCGCTCTCTCTCTTTCTCCGTCGGTCTGTCTATCATGCTTCGCTTTTGGCAACCATCCGTTCCCATGTGCGTCCTCCCCACAGCAGCTTCCTTTTGTCGGCGAGGAGCAGTAACTTCTGGTGCTGCCTCTTCCGCAAGCAGCGACTGGGGGGCAGCAAGAATCGGGCAGGGTACAGGAATCGCACATTAGCCAATTGGCTCTCAAGGTAGTAAAACTAGTTCGTTTCTTGCATCACAACTCGGAGACGAATGGGCAGAAGGGCGCAACCAAGTCGAATTGCGCCGTCCAGAGAAATCGGACTTAGCTTTGGTGTCAGGATGCCGACGGACGGGACAATTGAGTCGGCACCCACAGACCCACTCGTCCCGTCCCACAAACAGAATTGGTAACACTAGAAACAACAGTAACAACGAGTCGACGCCAATAGCATCCCCCAAAGCGACAATGAATGCGATACAGAATTAAAAGTTCTTTTAAAGGGAGTCCTAACTCCTAGCTACCCGTTCTAGAAACATTGTACTAATCGCAGCTAATGTCACCAAACCATTTTGTTATTGTACCTTTCACATTCAATATACATACGCGTATATACGCAGCAGAATGTGTGCATAAAATGTACCTGTTCTAATCATTGTGCAATTCGCGTCTGCAGTTCCACGCAGAAATTGAACTTTAGCTATGTCGTAGCTCGTAGCTATTTCGTCTTCGCTTACCGGCTACTTCAGTTGACTCGATTTGTCCATCTTGGTCAACGCCTGTCTCTCTCCGTTGACGTACTCTGACGGGCAATTAATTTGAGACCGATATTATGCCTAACACCCAGTATAGTAACGGTGACAATAGCATTTTCTGGTGATCCGTGCTCGCACGTACGAAGGAAATTCAAATGTAGTCTTGGCTCCAGTGGGACGTAAGGTGCAATCGTTGTCATTCTCGCACTACGTATTGAGCCCTCCGCCTGTTCATCCAGCCCGGGATAAGAACGTCACTGCTTTCCAATATGTGGGAGTAACTGAATGTGGCCGTCTGTGCAAAACGCTGGTAACCATCATACAACTTTTCTCTTCCTCTACTCTACACCACAGACAACAATTATAGAACGTGATTAATTATAAAACAGCTGCTGCTTCTGCAACGGTGCAACGGTGCTTGCACTATCGACGAAGGAAAGGAACAGCCGCTGTTCAATACCGGTCGGTACTGCGGTACGGGTGCGTTTGTCTGTGAACTTCTTAATGCTGCTCGGTTCGCTAGAAGCTAACTACTCAACTGCTGGCACCCCTACATAGATATTGTCTACTCTTTTATTTGCCTCCAGCCCGCTATGTACAACAACTTACAATACAGCACGGGCGAGGCCTTGGTTTGATCTTAGGTCTCGGTTTAAGTATCTACCCCGTTAGCCTGCTGCTATTGGTTCGACGAGGCTGCTATTATGAGTTGATCACAATTATAAAGCTGTGCGCGTGCTACGAGTGGATATGCCCACGCCAGGGGACGCTGGCGACGACAACAACGACGTGGCGTAACGACGGATGTGATGCGTATGGACAGCTCAACTGAGCGTGAACTAGGCGTCGGGCGAGGTCGGCAGAGCCAGAAAAGAGGGCAAGCAGACAGAACACACGACGTATTAAAGGTCGTCGTTGTAGTCGACGCTGACTGCAAGAAGGAAACTACGATATCTGCATATGCACCAGCTTCATATAGTGGCACCGAAGAACGGCTACGGTGGCGTGACAGCAGCTGGCGAGTGAGCCAGCCAAAATAGCGGGGGGTCAGCAAACGCGCAAAAAGAGAACCAGTCAGTGCTGTGACGTGGCCAAACTCACGCGAATTAGGCGGCAACGGCCGCGGTCGGTGATGCTGCAACCACACGAAATCGCAGATTCAGGTTTTGACGTTCGTCAACGAGGCGGCTAGGAGAGTACGGCTTGGGACGACTATGAAAAGACAGAGCGAATCGAATGATGGCCGCGACCAGCTGAGGCTATGAGCCTCGCCTGCACGCCCACGCAGTCACTATGAGCCATATAGAAAAGAGAAAGAAAGAGGGCCCGGTGGCACTGTCAAATCTGGGTTGCAGGAAGCAACCAGCAGAAAGGCGTAGGTCCTAGCAGGCTGAGAAATCGAAAAGGCCAAAAGGACGAAGGCCGCTCGCTCGCGGCACGTATCTATCTGTACAGCACGCCCCTCTGGCTTACCCCCTTTTACTGCTGCCTCGCTCAATTCCAGGCTGGTCCCTTGCATGACCGTTGGGCCCTTCTTGCCGCTCGCCACGCTCCTTTCCATCGCCGGTACAACTCCAGCGCGTATTGATATTCAACAGGCCAGCCAACGGACAGCGGAAGACAAGCGAGGTGTGGCCGACAAAAGCTGTGGCAGTGGAGGCGAAAGCAGAGCTGCTGTGCCTGCGATGGCGGCGTCTGGGGAATATCTTGCATCGGCGTTATCAGAACGAACCGATTCCCAGAAAAGAACGCGGTTTAGCGAAATCCGGCCAGCACTGAAAGCGATGGCGGGGGTAAGCGAAGGGTCGAGAAAAATATCTGCGGGGAGGCTATAGAAATACAACTATTGGCATTTGCTCCAGCATAAGTCGATGAAAGCAAGATGAACATCAAAGATCACTGACCGGCTCTGCATTGGCATAGCATGTTTCATAGCTAAGGGTAAGTATCCAGTTTGCACACTCCCAGTTCTGTGACGTCAGTTTTTCATCTACGTACTTCAACCTCGAAGTAATACTGCTATAAAATAAAATGTAACATCATTTAAAACAACATTCCCCCGTAATATCATCATAAAAAGCTTTAGTCGGAAATCGCCAATGTGTACACACTTGAAGATGGGAATCCTTCTTCAAGATGGCTACGCACATCAACTGCAGTGTTAGTTTAGGCTATATATGTACGTTACACAACATTTGATATAATATTTTTAGCCATTACCGTTTTTGGCTTTAACCACGAATACTGGCATATATTGTACTGTGAAATGAAGTAGATGCTACGGCCTATTACAGCTACCGTCATTGGACGCCGTACGGCTTACCTTCCTCTCGATACCGCGAAACCGTGGATGGTTGGTCGCAGTCTTCTGTCGGGTCCGTGGCAAACAGCACTAACAGAGGTAAAGAAGAAGAGCAAACGAGAGAAGGAAAAAGAGCAGCTGAAAGATTGAACAGGGACCCGGCTGGTTCGGTATCCATCAAACTGTGACGTAGGCCGGCGAATATTCAATGTAGTACTAGCGCCACCACTGTTCCACAAATTGGCTCACCATGCCTGTATGTTCTGTACCGGATCAGAATGGTTGGCCAGCTGGGTGGTATCGTGTGATATAGGCTCAGCCACACTATTACGCTTCGAATGCTACGGTGCGTGGTCGGAGGCTCCGAGTCATGGAGGTAGAGCAAACAGCGAGGAAATTGGTTACTTCCTGCAATGCCAGCAGCGCCCCCTTTCCGCGTCCCACGCTCTACGCGTATAATCCAGCAGCCAGTGTTGACGAACATCGAGGTTTCGCCTGCAGAACGATCTAAGCGGAGCCTTGTCTTCGCCGCTGCCGCCCTCTGCGCCAGAGAAAACAGAAGCGATATCAAAGCATTGCTCGAACTGGGTCAACGACTCCGCGTTCCACTGTAGAAAGGCAACTCCGATCGTCCTGGCACACATCGACGGGGCACAGCCAGACAAGCAAGAATTTCTGAGATAAGTTGTGGCCAGAAGAAGAACGTTTAGAATAGCTCTGATAGTAGCGTCAGAATCTTTGCCAATGTGGGTTGCCACGTTAGTGGCTAGACATCGGCCTATGTATCAGCGGAAGGGGCAATCGCAAGCATAAAAACAGATTAAAAAAAAGATTAAGAATGAATCGAATTTGATTAGCTCCAACCAAAAGATACCCGTCTATTGAACTTTTTCAATCCTTATTTCAACCGAGGTCGATTATTATTTGTGTTTATTGTTATATATATATATATATATTTATATTATCATATATCAACATTTACACTTATCATTCTCTTTGACATTACAGAGTCTAACCTGGTTTATATACATATATGTATATATATTTTTTATAGGAGATCTTGATAAAATACTGTTGTAGCATTACGGTTAAGACAAACTGAATTATCGAACACGGGTTTGGACTTAGTAAGAACTTAAATGGACGGTTTAGGTGGGACTAGATGCAAAGCTTTATTAACTCAGTTCGTTTGCGCTTTCAAACCATAGCATAGACGACTTGTACTGTTATATGGCCTTTATTGCAACTGTTAACCTATACATGTGCTTCTGCGATAAGAAGCTGTAGACACAAAAGTTGAGAGCATTGTATATACACTATAACATCATAGTTATGTGTACGAGTAATTGTCATCATTTTTTAAAGTCGAACAGCAGTAAGAACAGAGATAGTGTAATATTTATCCCTAGAATATATATATAGAAACCCCCCTTTAGAAACGACAGGAGATGGCGGAGAAGACAATGTATTCGCTATAACTGATTCCTCCTTTTATTTTTTGTTCTTTTTCTTCAACAAGAACGTCGTTTGCTTCAAAGAAACCGAGAAGTACTACTGGTCTATTCTTATTTTGATTCCGGAGTCGAATTGTCGAAACGGCACACCTTGTTTTTCCCACATTAGTCCCCATTGTATTTCGTTTTGATCGTGCATGTACCCACATACACCCCGCACATATTTACGCACTTTTTTTCGATATACTTTTTAAGTCTTCTTCCAGAAGTCGTTACCGTCGTTACCCTCGTTAATGGCAAAAGTTACTCTGCTTTTCTAGCTTACTTATTGAGGCTAGCAGGTTTAGACTTTGTGTGACCCGTATCTCTTTCTCCTCTCTCTCTCTCTCTCTCTCTCTCTCTCTCTCTCTCTCTCTCTTTCTTTCCCTCTCCCTGTATATGTATAAGGGCTTACGCTTCCTTGGTTCGAAGACGGAAAAGTTCTTCGGGAGCGTGTGCCGGCGTGTGACTGCTGGAACAAGACGCTCACGGAGCGGTCAGGCTATGTAAAGGCTGCTATTAGTTTTGTCTGTACTTTTAGACCCAGCCTAAAGTGTACTGTCGAACGATTTCAGCAGCACCAACAAAGCCTGTATACGCAGCACTGAAACTGGTATACGTCGAGACACAGCCGATGTTGATACGAGCATTGGCTGTGTTGCAGATCTACTCGCGAAGTAAAGGGCTCAGCTGTATAGTGGATTCCCTAGGGCCTTTCCGCCGTTGGTACAGACGACGGTGGTTGTAGGCGGAGGCGACGCTGGCGGGAGCCACTAGTTACCGCCCGCTGACCAACGCATACTCAAGCAGGCAGCCTCGCACATCCATTCGGAGCAGGCCTGCCTTAGGGTTCATTGGAGGTTGGTCGGGCGTAGTACGACTGCTGCCGCAAAGAAACGAGCACATATGAGAAGGTTAGCAAGAAAGATGAGGGGTCAAAGAGGAGGAGGACAAAGAAGGCTGGGTAATCATAGTAGTGGGTTCATCGGGTGGGAATATTGGTGCTCATATCCTGTCTCATAAACCAGCTAGGTCCTGGTGGCGCCATATTACAACGGAGGCCGTTGCGGGTCAATTTATCCAGTCAAGCTTTCTATCTGCTTGCTAGCTTAGCAGACGAACCAACGATCAGGCAGGCTAGGTCTGCAGACTGGCCGGCAGGCGGTAGGCTAGTCACCCTGCGTTAGACATCCATCTTAGTGGCGCATGGGGATCATACGGAGAGGGAGAGCTTGCGACGAATTTGCTTTGTTGGCTGCTAGCAGCCCGCCTGGCAAGTCAAAGGCTCTAGGTAGGTCGGAGCTTGAGAATTCCTCATGGGCCAGGGAAGATCCAAATCCCTCCCTCTCTTCGGCCGCAGACACTCACTCTGAAGAGAAAAACACTGGCTGTTGCCTTCGTCTGCGTCCTTGATGCTGTACGAACAGGCAGACAGGCAGGCAGGCAGGCAGGCAAGCCGCGCAGTGCAGAGCACGTCAGACAATCGGTCGACGGCAGCCAAGAACGATGATAGTGTTTGTGATGGCGGCAGGGTGGCTGGTCAGGGGTTCAAGCAGGCAAACTGAAGAGTCCTATCCAGAAACAGCACCAAGAACAGGACAAGCCTCTGTATTGTGGCGACAGCACCGAGGCCAGTCTCTGCTGCTGCTGCTGCTACCACTTCTACTGTTACTGCCGCCAAAGTACAGTCGCCCAGGCGCGGCCGCTGCCGCAATGATTATTAAGGAAGAACAATATGCCCGTCAGCGCTGTTGCGGATGCCGCGTTCCATGTTGATACGTGAAGGATATTGATTGTTTGACTTTGCCCTTTACTTCTGTATAGACAGACACGAATGAAAGCCGCCGACAGCCTTCGTCTGTCTACCGCTAAGCGAACGTCGCTATTTGACGAAAGCCGTAGAACGAGGGCGACAGTTCATATAAGCGAAAAAGAGGCTTAGGCAGAGATCTATTACTATACGTAGGTACAATACTTGCCGGTGTGTAATTAACTAACGTTAATTGCACACTGCTGCTGTTACATTGAATGAATAGTTTCGCCTCCCTTTACAAGAATAAATACAAACAGGAATGGGACAGACACGTTTCCCAGTTGAGGCAGTCGCACTGCAAAGGTTAGCTTGGACCTCTGACAGCAAATAAGCAGTGATTAAATTATGCATAAAATCTATTATGCCTACGTAAATTAACATAAGGTCGAACAGGGTTGAATATAAAACAAGGGTTGGTAACTTTCCATCGTTGTTCACCGGCGAAAACGATCGTAGTTATGCTGTGTTACCATTGCTGGTTTTAGCGACATATATAGCTTGGGTCATTTTAGAGTCACGCGCATCATTTTACCATTTTTCGTACCAGCATAGTTTACGTCGTATGATGAACTGAGTGACGGATTGTAAAGCACCCTTACTTACCTACTGGAAAAGCAAAAGGAACGCGAACTAGTTTCGAGGCAGTTTCTTAAAGACGCCGCCGACATCTACGTGTAGAATTCTGATCAGTAGATATCTATCGGTATATTTACTGAACTTTTTATAGATACGGCAAATAGTCATTCGAGCGCAGCACTTTTTCATAAGGTTTTCCCTGTTAAAACCCTTGCTACAGCAAACGAAAAAATGTTACTTCCAGAGCATTTCTAAATCGCAGGCCGCGTTGTTATTATTTGGGCATTATTATTATTAAACACACGGGGCAATTTGACTATTATTAGTATATTTTTATAATTATGTGCATTATTGAAAGAATACAGTGCTGTTGTTGTCGCATTAATCCATCTCTGTGGGTGGTAGTAACACTCAATGATTCGCGTAGATGCTACGACGCTAGCGTGACGGTGTTGGAGCGTGCCATTGCACACAATAAGTTGCTGCCTTTGTGATCTGCTGGTTGGATGCTGTCGGCTGGCCGTTGACTTCGACGAAGTCGTGGCTACAATGGCGATAGCCTAATGTGCGGCTGTGACTCTTGCAATGCCGCTACAATGGCCCCTATTGGTGTAATACACTGGCCGCTCCTAGCATACCATTTATTGTAGCGGCTCGCCGGCTGACTGAGCTTGACCGCGGGCAGGGAATGATCTAACTTGGTCATTTTGTACGACTATGACCAGACTACGACGACGACGACCAGGCGGCGAAAGGGCAAGCAGATTGACTAGACTCTAGGTCACTTGGTGGTAGTGCTGGCGAGATCCACCAACAGCAGCTAGCTGCTTTTACGGGCATTGCAGCAGTAAGAGCAGCCGCAGAGGCCACAGTATTGGGCCAGCCAAGCAGTCATTGCGGACAGCCCTGTCGGCTAGGGCTACGGAGGGGCATCCTGCACCGCCATCGGCTACCACTGGCCGCCGTGGCGATGAAACGGGATCGGATGATGATGATGGCGGACTACGGGCGGTGGACCGATTCGACCGAGGGAGGGGTCATCAACATCAAACCAGCTAGCAGCGGTCAAAGCAGCGGTGAACCAGGAGCAGGCCGTGGCTAGGCAGTAGTTTACCGGAGGGCCGTCATCATGTTCCCCATTAGGAACAAGCAGCGCCAAACTAGTCTACAAGGGAGCTTGTCGCTGTCATCAAACGAGTAGTGGTGGCCAAGCAGACAGGCTAGTAGTGGCGAACGAGCAAACAAACTACCAACGAGAAGGAACAGACTACTACTGCTGCTGCTACCGGCCAGCGAAAAGCGAGCGACAAGCGAACGCCCTCTCCTAACTCAGTTTTGCCTAGGGAAGTGAGGCTGCCAAGAGGGGTTAACAGAGCCTTGCCTTGGAAACTCAAGTAGTACAAGGCAATAGTGCAGGCTGCAGGCTTCTGCTGTTGCTGCTTGCCAGGAAGACTGGCTAGCGAGCCTCAAACGAAAATGGATAAGAGCCGCAGTAGTGGCAGCAACAACTGCTTTTGCCAAGGGCTCTGCGGCGAACCTCATTCGTGCTTTCGCACGTGCGCGAAGTAGACATACTTATTTTACTCGTTTGAGAAGTGCCTGCAATGGCGATATTAACCAACTAAACCTGTCTGTGGTTGGACAACGGCTGCCGAGTAATCGGGGCTGAGAATGGATTTGATGTTTGCAAATAGCGAAAGCCCTCACCATCAATTTCGGTCGAATCAAATCAACCTTCATTCGGTCCGACGTAGGAACAGTGTGCAAGCTCGCTTCCGTGTAAGCCACGTTTGCTGCCTAGGACCCAATATACACGTTCCAACAGATATCTACGCACGCGATCAAATGGTGGAAAGCGTCCTTTGACGTTATGACCTGCATCGTGTTGACGGGTACTATTAGTCTCGTCTAGTCTAGGTGCCGATTTCTTAGAGCTGCTTATTCCGTATGACCATATGATCCGTGATATACTTGGCCTTGCCGTGTGGAAAGTCATGGCAGATTGAAATATCGAAACGAGCGGCGTTCGTTCCTGACAATTGCATACTAATGCTTCAATCCCTGCTGATGCCGATACTTCAGCTTCGTACCGCAAGAGGCTGGTTTCGTCAGCAACCGCGCGAAAATATGCGTCCAGTTAGCTGCCATAGTAAAGCCAAGTGGCCTGCGGCGAACGAACCGGAAAATTAAGAACTATTCATATTTGGCGACTGTTACAACAAAGGAGACAGCGACCAAAAGGCGAGCGAACGTCGAAGAACTAAGGGAGTAATAGCGTGTGGAAAGGCGGAGCAGTGTGAATAGTTGCAATAGTAGTTTGTAGTAGCAGTAACAGCGAGATTTCAGAACTCGTATGTCTGTCTGCCTGCTTGAGCGTAAAGAGAAGAGACCCCGAGGGCGAGAGTAGAGTTCCGATATCCAGAAAGGCATTATGTTCCAGGCAAAAGATGGGACGGGGGGATAGGAATCGGCTTGGCTTGGTCCCTGGTCGGCGTCAACGGTGACGAGTGGTGAAGATACGGAACCAGCGGCAGCAGCAGTACTACCGGCAGTCAGGCGGCTGCCTGGAGGAACGACAAGCGACTCTAGGTGCTTAAGAGAGGGGAAAAGAATGGGGCTAAAGACGGGGCAACTGGGTGGCAGTCAGGGGATTGATGGTAAAGTTTGTTCGATGGAGGAAAAAAATGACGAAGAAGCTTAGTGAGAGCAGCTACCAAAGGATCATTGCTCCAGTCTGGGTATAGGCGTTTGACGTCGTAGCAGTGGTGACGGTGGAAACGGTTCTGTGGTGTACGGGAAGCCAATATTCACATAGGGGAAAAGGAAAGAACCTTCCAATATTCGCAAGGCAGAGAAAGGGCGTAGCAGGGCGAGGTGACTTGCCAGCAGAGCCGACCACGTCCACTCTAGGAGCGCTGCTCACTAACGACCAAAAGGATTCAAGCTAGTGAGAAGAAGTGGTAGCTGCGGTCTTCTTGATGCCTTTGCTGGCTCACTATTTGTGTAGTTGTCACCATTATGACCATCGCAAGTCATATCCTTCGTTGTTCTGTCCTCTTCGCCCGACTATGGAAGACTCTCATACGGCTTACCAAATGGTGACAAAAGATTCGATATTCGATTCATCTCTACACAGCAACAGCAGCGCGGACTGTCATCAGATCTCGAGAATCGTGCCACATTGTTTTTGGTTGTAGCGATGCAATGTATAGCAAGGCACGACCATCGTTCGATGACGGTAGCGGCTGCGGGTAGTTGACCGCTTGCCTGCCTCAATGTCGGTCAGTGCAGGATGGAAAGCAGCCGCTAGTTGGGATGTAGACTGCCGTGTGAAAGCGATAAATTTTTTTCTTTTCTGCCGAACTATAGCAGCGGTAGAAACTGACCGCAAATGGCAACGCAGTGCGACCCTATAGGTATGGATGTATGGAATTAAACTAATGAAAGCAGAGTATAAGGCGAGAATGACAAAGAGAGACAAAAACTGTACACAGAGCGAAATGAACAGAAATGTGGAGGAGAACCGAAGTAGCAGAAGAGCTTCGGACACAAGTTCATCCGCCGACATTAGAGCAGGCAACGTATCGTCGGCGAAAAGGGGTACAGAAAAGTGCTGGCGCCGCTTGCAGAAGATGTACGCTGGAAAAGCGAGATCCGCTGAAAAGGGATGTCCGAGCCGAACGGGCGGAGACGATAGCGCAGACGGCCATCAACATATACCCAGAAAATACCTGCAACACGCGCACCAGCACAAAGCAACACGGTTTAAGTCGCACACATTTAAAGACTGGTTCCCGTTACTGTTCTCGCTGTCGCCGCAGTCGTCATCAATGTTGGCGCTAAGGGCAACAGTTGTTTGCTATCTTCAAATTCTTCTTTTCCATCTCAAAAGTCAGTTTCTCCTAGAAACAAGCAACGTACAGGCGGACGAAGAGGGTTCCCTTCGTTTCCTTTTTTTTTTTCTTGTTCTCATTGTGTAATAAATTAGTGAAGTCAACCTGCGACCGGGTGGATTGCTAGTCGTCTACTGAACCCTCGCCTTACCACGGAATGGAGGCCCGTACTAGTGACGGAGCACGTAAGACCGTAACTGCTAGCTGCATCTAGTAACCCGCATGTCTATGTAAGACTATAAGAAGATAAATTAAAAAAAGCTATTAGGGAGGCTGACCTGTTTTAGGAACATTTTAGGACAAAAGAGGGGGCGAAAAAAGGATGCATTTAAAATTTAGCTTTTTTTGATTGAAATACATTCCCTCGTTATTTTACTTCTTGTTCCGCAAATGGCGCCGCCATCACCACCGTCAATTTCATTTCGTAGCTTCCCTATCGCGGAAGTAGAAAGACAAACAGGCAACCAAGCGCAGCAAACGGTTGATTAAATGACTGGGCGGAAAGGCTCGGTGATTGGTGCGGTGATGGTAATAGGAGCGGTGTAGCAGGTCCAAAGCAGTTGGTTGGTTACTTGCCTTCTTACTTATGATGAGGAGATAAGAACAAATGGTCTTTCTAGGAGCGCTCGTACGGCAGCGATATCGTTGCAACGCGCACGCGTATGTGTGTGTGTGTTTTTCTGCGTGCAAACATATGTGTGCACCCGTCCCCCACAACGTGGTTCACTGCCTTTGTTGTTGCCATTGTACAGAAAAGGTTCCTGCCCGCGAGTGCTGTCGCTG
Source organism: Varroa destructor (assembly GCF_002443255.2). NCBI lineage: Eukaryota > Metazoa > Arthropoda > Arachnida > Mesostigmata > Varroidae > Varroa > Varroa destructor. Next base: position 40,151,894 of record NW_019211454.1, on the reverse strand, counting down.
CTGCCAGACTTTTTAGTGATGGTTTCTATGCGTCCGTGATGGCAACGTCTGGCCTCGTGAGACGAGTCAACTCAAAGAGCTTTGTTTGCAGAGGCGGCAATAACAGCGACGGCGGCTTGTTCCCCGCCAGCAAGGAGAAAGCACAGAAGCTGCGAGGGGTAAGAAATGCATAAACGGTAAGGCGGTAAAGGTGAAAACACGAGCGTTACAGCAGCAATGGCTAACGAGCTACCGAGCAAGTACAGAAAGGAGACTGACTTCTTCTTCCTCTTCTGGTGTGACCGTATACCGCTTTACTCTCCTATAGACTCGTCGAGTCGACAGATACGGAGGCAGGCAATTCAACAAAAAAACATTGAATAGTCAGTCCGATCAGGTTGGACCATGTTCCGATCTCCCATCTCTAGTAGAGCAAAGTGTTTTAGCAAAATAGGCTTCGAAAAAGGACGCTAATGCTAAGGCTGCTATCTGTATACGGATATCGGTAACTTCGTCAGCTCACCAGTTTGCTGGCTCAAACTCTTCAAAGTTTCCATATCTCAAACCATAATCTGACGCTGATTTGCAGTAGCGATAACCAAATCACGACAATGCCAGAGGCCATAGCAGCTGCTCTTATGCGGGCTCCGTAATCACATTGACATTTCGTGAAGATATGCTATTTTATATAGCATCCAAAGGAATACACAGTAATGCACAACACTGCAATAATATAGCAATACTTATTTTTTTTATAATCGACCAACCAATGATTGCCACATAATTAAGTTTCGAGCTTACCACAGCAGCATTAACAAATTGGTAATCAACGTAAGCCTATCATTCGGTTAGTCTTCCAGAAAGAAAAATTCTTCCAACATCAATCGCGTCCGCAGCTTTCAGGCGCTCGAAAAACGGAACAGGATAAGACTTGTCTAAAATCAGCTGGGATTCTCAACGCTAGCCAGCCACCTCACATGCAGTCACCCGAAATCCCGACGATCAGCGCTATTTGTCTGTTTCTTCCCTTCCTCCGCCGCTTGCTCCCAGTATTGTTTGTGTCGCTTTTTTTTTTTTCGTTCTGGAGACAGATACTAGCTAGTATCTATTTTAAGCACAAGCAGTTTGCCTTGGGAACTCTATCGTTGCTTCTCTTCCTTTGATAGTCGGCCAGCTTCTTCTACTTACCGGCGGCGACAATGGCAGTGACGGTGGCGTCGCGAAGAATCCCTCCTGACTTCCACTTTCGCTTCTATGGGCGTAACTTGTCTGGCTCGCAGCCGTCGACTGGTTTGGTATATTGCCCCTACTATCTCAGCAGACCGGTTTACTCGTAAGGGTTCGCTAGTTAGCTGGACTGGGTATCGGAGACAAGGCAGCTTGACAACAAATTGCTTTGTCTTTGGCCCTTTCCGCGTAGTGGTCATCCTGTTAACCCTCAGGAAAAATTGCTCCAATTTTTCAGGACAACCAATACTGCCATTGTATTTCCCAATCCTGGTGAAGATAGAGACGCACCTTTGTGGTCGTTTCGTACCTATTCAACCCGCTCCTGCCTGCCGATCATTCTATGTCGACCGTTTGCGCTTGCAGGTACAAATTATTCTATGGGATTTTATGCCAATGGACTTCTGTTACATAATGTATTTTTTTGCGCTTATCTAGATTTTTGTGTGTGTTTATGTGTATGTGTGTTTCTACTGGGGACTGAAAGTCTGTAATCTACTTTAGAATAGCCTAGTAGCGACAATGTTGCATTGCCCTCTTAACAAAGAGTCTGCATGCCGGACCGCGCCATAAAGATTAGAATCACAAAACCCTGTTAGGAGTGTAATTTTGTACAATACGAATCTATAAGGCTGAGAATTTTTTAATTAGCGTAGACATTAGAGATTGGATTCTTTGCTAGCAAAGTAAAACTAGTTAATTATTAACATGTACCCCCCCCCCCCTCCACTATCTCGACGCTTTTAGTTCTAACATTTGGCGAAATCCTAGTGCCACGACGTGGCGCTATTTATATCTCTACTTGCAATTGATAATATCCTAAAGCCTGTTGTGTAATCTATCGTAAGCGAAACGCACCCTATGAAAGGAAGAAAATATACGTTCAACAAAATCCAAATGTATTCCGTTAAATTTATCGGGAACGGTACTGTTGTGTTTGGCCCCACAGCAGACGCTCAAACCTTTGCTATTGGCTACTTTTGCAGTTGCTTTGCCTACCTTATATTCTCTCCTTCCGAAAAAAAAAAACTTCTCGCCTTATAATGTGCGAGTCGTCTAGGATAATAGAAATTCCCGACATAAGGCATGCTACAGTTGTTACTGTAGTGTGGAAGTGCATAAATACCTAAATACCATGATTTTTTTTTATCTACAGTATGATCTATAATAAGGCATTCCATATCATGCGAGACACTAGGACATAATTTTTTCATCAAATCAAGTCAGAAATACCACCGAGTTATCTGCGTACAACAACGTATTTCTAACTTATGGTCATGACCACAAGGGTACAAAGGTGGAGTAAATTCAGTTTTGGACGTAGACACGCTTTGACTCTTCAGTAAAAATACGAATAGCAATAGGAATGGCGATAACTATAGTAGTATTCTCTCTAGCTCAATTTTCCATGATTACTCTTATTGAACCCTTCTACCGAGATAGGTTTTTGAGGCGATGATAAAATATTGCTACCGAAACTTGTCGTTCCAAGGCCAAGTGAGAGTCAGTCATGAAAAAAAGTTTGTCAGCGCAAACATAATGCTGTTTAGAAAAGGCATTTAGTTTATGTCTCTCGAAGCGGCAACAATGTCATACGGTTAAAGCTTAATCGGCGACGTTCAACAGCGATTGAGACCGATATTACAGCAACACAATTCTGAGCCTTTTCTTTAAGCTAAGAACTGCAGCGAAGCTGTGATAATCACTGTGGGGACGCGGAGCTTCGACCCGAATCTTCAGACTCGCTTCAAACTAACAATTCTTCCAACTGAGGCTGGTCCGATAGCCGGTCCACACCACAACGTGATCATTAACGCAGACCACCGATCGCGCTCCAAATAAGGGCGATCCGCTAGCCTCTTCCTGTATCCTTTCTTTGCCTGTTCTTCTTTGTTTCTCGCTTCTGGTTCGGATCAGCCTCGAGAGATTTCTAATTTTTCATCCAAGTTTCAAAGCTCCTTCTGTCTCGGAAGCCAAGCTTCGTCTGCCGGCACAGGTCCACATCCACAATTTATCCGATGTGTCTTTTAAGGCGAAGCCATTCCCTCATTAGCCACTCACTCTGAGTTAACTGGACGTTAAGCGAGACACTGGACCCATTCGAACTAGACGGGTCGGTGGACGAAGACGTCCTTCTTTCGACGGCCCTATCGGCCACCTATTCGTATACCGAACCCTGTAGAAACCTCAGCCCCTTTTCATGATGAGGAAGAAGACTGAGAACTAGCGAGAGCAACCAAAAGCTGTAGTAGTAGGTAGTGATAGTTCCGCAGTAATGGCAGCAGCGTTTTGTAATGAGGAAATATGCGATCCCTCAAGAAACAAGACGAAGCAGAACAAGAAGCAGCTGCAGGGAAAAGTCCTTCTGGGACGTTCACTGTTTCCTTCTACTGTCCCTGAGGGACCTGGAGGTGCAACTGAAGAGAAAGATCACAATTCTTTTCTTCTTCTCGTCTTTATCCTCGTATCTGCTCTTCACGCCGCCTTTGCTGCCACTGCTTCTACTGTTCAAGGTTCCATTTTTCTGGTGCTACCCGCTGCCACAGTCATACAAGCAACTAGATTGATCTTGGAGTTTCCGACTATACCCCACGGACCTCGTTCACCGGAAAAACTCGCACAGCTGAGGATAGGAGATAAAATTATCGATACGTGAATAACTTAACGGAAGTGCTTGAAGGTGAGCTTCCCCCCGCCGATCCCAGCCATCGTCCTCTGTGTGTAAAGAAGCCAAACACCTTCCCGCATGGCAGTCCGCAGTCAGCCCGAGTAGGTGCTAGCGAACCGGCAGGCTAACGGTCGCTGCGCAAGGCTGCCCTCTCGCCGTTTCGCCTTTATGCAACCGAGACATCCTCTTAAGGGGGCAATAGAGGCTATGGCAGAGCAGGCCAAGGAAAAACAAGCCAGCCCTCGTGTTGGTCATAACTATGCGGAGTCAAGGCCCCATGCTATCGTCTTCTTCGCGCGTCTTATCGACCTTGTAGTGATCACGCACGATGTGCTTGCTCATCAACTTAGCGCAGGGCCATCCAAAAGTAACGTTTCACGGCAACGAAAGTGCTCGTATACGTAAAAACACCTAGCTATGATGACAATAATAATAACGATAAAAGTACCGACCTGTGGTAATGCAGCAGTGCTATTAGCGAGAACGTGCACAGAACACTTAATTCCATTACAAGATGTCAATGCCGCCGATACTCGAGCAAGTTCAAAGGGTAAACAAGATCTCTTCGATACACTCTTCGAACGTGTATCGTCGTATTCAACGAAACTAAACGGTTCCTCAAACATTGTAAGCTACCCACCTCTATTTTGCATTCAATATGAGACTTCGAGTGTTTTAAGCTAATGTATACGTGATTAAGCTAACACACAGATCAAAGCGAAAAGAGTAACACACATGTTTCTTTCATATGATTATTGAAATATTTGCTTGCAGCAAGTGCCAATCTAAACAGCCACTATCATTATGGAGTTTACAGGAAACAGCATGTTTTATGTCTAGTACTTGAGAGATTAAGCAAATCTGCCAACCCCCCACCGTTACACGACGCGAAAGTTTTGTACGCCTGAATTTGAATTTAGGCTACAACGTGTCTTCAAGCTTAGTAGGCAGACACGCTATTATAAAGACTTAAAAAACAAAATAAACTCGTATATTGTCGAAAGAAGAATTTAAAGTCTTTTTCATCATTAACGGTATGTCTTGTACACGTATACATGAACCTATTTCCTTTGTTGTCGTTGTAATTTAAAATACCGTGTTATCTATAACAATAGAATCTAAGCGGTGAATGAGGCAAATGGAGCTTTAGTTCTTGGAGTAGAAACCCGGGGAATCCTAAACAAAAAAATAGGCGCAGATATTCCAAATGACTGCAATATAAACCTAACCGTATTTCAGGGCTAATAAAGCATAATGCAATCATCGCATATTTACGATCATATATTCAAATTATAAAACTACCTTGTAATTATACTATCCAGCAAGACCATAAGGCATGAATGTACTATAAGATATTCAAATTAACTCTTTTGCAATGACAGTGATCATTTCACCGCGTGGTGCATTAGTTGTCTGCTCGTACGACCATAATTTCTTGTGGACTTGTGTATGCTTTATCTTTATAGTATGTCAAGCTACTGTTCAGTAGATGCTACCTGGTGGTACCGGTCCCAATTTGCCTACGTTAGTCACTTTTCTCTTTACGCTTTTCGCTACACAATACGCCGTAGCGAGTACAGTGTACCGTTTCCTCCAGTGCACATGTCATCGTCCATGCGGGTAGCAACCCAGGCAAACTAACCAAACAAGCGACGTGCCACCATACGACTGTATGATGTAGAGCGCAGCGCTCCGAATCCTCTGACTCCGAATCCCACAGTGATTATGAGTTACTGAGTCGTCAACAGACAAAAGCCGAGTGCAGCCTGTGCAGGCTTGATGTCAAGCCTGTTTCCGTCTCCGCCTCTCCGGACTGAACAAAGCCTGCGAGCAGCACCAACTAACAGCCAGCTAGCTCGCTATTGTAATCTACTTAGGCAGCTCAAGTGGATTCAGGACCTTGCAACGCGAACCTTCCCCAACCATCTCCCCATCCTCTCAGCTAAGGAGAAGTGTGAGTCTTCAGGATCTCGCCTCTCTAGTTCGCTTTTCGCTAACTCTGACCGAGAGGAGCGCGTTAACACCACATAGAGGCACAGACTTCGATGAGCAACCGGCAAGCGGCAACCAACACTTTGCAGTCCGCCCATGGAGCTCATAAGGTAAAAGGCAGAGTAGAACCTGAGCAGTGTGGAAGCCGCCAGGCAGAGAGACACAGCATGGACTAGGAAACTCACGAATAGCTAGCAGTTTGCTGTGCTCTCGAGGGAAAGTCCCCGTCCCGGTTCCGACCAAACCCCTTGCTCCGGGGCCTGCAGCCCTCAGGGCAGGAGGACTGCTATCCACATGACACTTTCTGACGCCAAATACTCTCGACGAACAAGCTAGCTAGGGAATTTCCCGTGGTTGCGCGGCTTCCGACTACTTGCGCCGGATAACATTCTCTCAACAGCAACCCCAATGAGTTCTACTTCTCCGCAAGCCTTACAACATCGGTCGTGCTGGTTAGAAGAAGCCACGGCAGAAGCTACGTTTCCACTAAAGCAACCGAAATTCTGATTGACTATTACTTGTTGGCCTGTTGGCCTGTTGGCCTATACAGCAACAAATATTTGACAAGCAAAGGCAATCAAGAAGCGTTGGCTCGTGGCTTCCAGGGGACGAAGGGACGTGCAACTATTAATCGACACAGATGCCCGTTCTGCCGGGTTAGGGGAGGCTGAGAGCTTTTGTACATATGGAAGCATTCGCTCACATGAGTAGCTCCCTGAAGACCCACATAAACATTAGAAAAAAAATCCATTTCAAATTACGTTTACGCGTGTCAAAGTATTCTGGCTACGGCAAACGATTTTTCTCCTGCAGTGAAGCCAGGGCGCTTGTCCGTACAGGAAATTTCTAGAAGTGATGAAGGTAAGACATTTAGCCGTTTGTTGCCTTTGGAGAAGATTACGTTGCGTTTTTGCGTAAATCGTCGACAAGATTGAAATGACTGTATTGCTTTTGCCAGCCGCATAAGATGAGCAAATATATTAGGGATAGGAATAACATCAGTAGTACCTGCGGCGGCCATGTTTATCCTTTCCGCAGTGGATCGGACGAAAACATAAATAATCTTTAGACTGCTATCACTACTAGTACCACTGGCAAAGAACCACATACAAGTCGTGTAAGGTTGGTCGGTAGAGAGTAACGACACACATATGGCCGCACTGTCAGGGGCAGTTTGCGGGGGCATGTACAGTCATTATAATAGTTACTGACTGCCGGTATAGTCACACGGCTTCTCTTGCAGAATGTGCTACGCAATCGATTTACAAAGCAAGCATCGTTAGGCTATGTGGGTATAAGTCTGACCGTTTACCTGTTGCATTGCGTGGCTGGAACATTGTATAGCGGCACGGTATCATTGTAATAGTTGGACGTGGCGCTGTTGCTGCTACTATTGTACTGCACGGTGACGAGTATCATTACATTGCATTAAGCTAGAGCTGTCTGTCGGAGCTGGCAATTCACCCACTGCCCCCTTTCCTGCTTTTCGTTGGTGATTGTGGGACGGAAATAGATAAAGTTGGGAGTCAGGAACGTTGGAGGGCAAGACTCTTCCTTGGCCACAAAACCGGTACTATCATTGATGGAGGGAGGGGGGTCTGTCTTTAGCCGACTATTCGGCGGCAGCCGTTGCTGCTGCTGTTGTTGGTGAACTTCATATACAAAGAATTCATAGCCGACGAGCAGTGGGTCCGCTGCAGTGCTAAATGTCTTATGCCCGCTCGTTTCTCTATTGTTTCGATGGCTGTGCGGTCAACCCGCTCCCAAAAACCTTACCATAGGTTGTGCGCCCAGCTGGTCTAGCGGCAGACGGCCAACTCAGCCTCGACGAGCTGGCCACTGTTTGTTATACGTTACTATGCTGTCTTTGACAGGCAGTATTGTTGGCTCACCACTGACTTTACTTTAAGCCTTAAGCCACACATATGCTCAACGTTTTTCAATGCATCCGAGCACAGACAAGCAGGACTAAAGCAAAAACAACCGTAATCCACAGTAATTCAATGTACATGCATATAGTTGAATTTGTAGATTATGGTTGTGCTCGGGTAGTTTCTTTTGTCATTGCCAAGGCATGCATAGTTGCCATCGCTATCTTTTCATCCAGAAAAATGTACAATTGTAGAAAACGTACTATAATATGTCTGATTATAACAAAAGTAAGCAAAACTTCAAGGAGTCAACAGAATAATTGTGTTTCCACAAACAAAACGAGGCATGCTTCATTCTCCTATCACAACCCATAGACCGCTTCTGCTCTCAGATGCTTTTGCTGCATTCAACACCTCTTCCCTTACCATTAAGACAAATTTCGGACCATTCATTGGAAACGAACAAATTGACTCGTTGTAGAAGTCTATCGGGAACTTGGCTGGCTTACCTACCACTTTTGTTTCACACGTTGATTAGGTGATGCCTCAAATGTAAAGAGTAAATTCGAGCGCCGCTGCTCCAGACGGAGCAGGCAGCTGCGGAAGCAATCGCTAGGCAGCGACAAGGCCATGTATCATGCTCGGGAAAGCTCGTGTCAAGAAGACGACTTGAAAGGTTTTGGGTCCGAGCGGCGACATTAGCTTTTTTTTTTTTTTTTTTTCTATCCTGCCGTTTATCCCTTGATACTATCACTCATCGTCACTTCGTCGACTGTTTGCTGCCTTCATTTGCTTCTTTTTTTGCCCGTCACAGCCTTGTCCTGTTACTCAGTTGGGCGTGATCAAATGTATACGAGTGCACAACGTCACCTTCCTTGTTTGCTTAGCCATAATCAGTACTCTTAACTACTCAAACAGCAGCAGAACGATGGCAGATATAGGCAGCGTCAGAGATTACAAGCTTGTAAGGAGCTTTGTGGCTGTCTGTCTATATAGTTTATATAATGGGTATGACATCTCAATTTTGATGTCATCTCAGCGGTGTTATCATATGCGATGTATTTGAATCGCTTTCGAAGTTAAGCAGCATCTGATGACAGGCTACGAAGCAGGCATATAGACAGTTTTACTTCGGAGTGGGCAAAAATTGACGTCTTTGTTGATCGTCTCAGCTTGGTGAGCAGTATTATTTTGTGCAAAGTTGCATCTGGGATTGAGTGGTACTCTCGTATAAATAAAGAATGTACCAGACAAATCTTTGGAACGCAGAACAACATGGAATATTTTATATGTTGATTTTTTTAATCTATCTAGGTTATATATACCCCACTAATCTAGGTACTCTGGTATTTCAATTCAACGCGGAAACATTACCTTCCTTTCTCTGTAGATTTCCTCAGTTTCATATGGGCTTACCTGAAACAAAGGTACGGCCATTTAACTATACAATACATAACAATTATCCCAAGTAATCGGTATTTATAGGGATCCGCGCAGAACTATTGTTCTATGTTGTTTCTTCTACTTCAGTACTGGATTTAGCAATGCTGATACGTTCGCTAGACGATCTGTACGGAGCAGTTTACGGCCTGATTTTGCTGCACACTCAGGTTTGACTTACAAATATTGTCAATTAAGATTTAATCAACCTGTCCTGGTACAATTATCTGACATTTACCAACATTTAGAGTTTGTGATACTAGGACCAAGGAACAGCAATACGAGCAGTGAAAGCTCAATCTAAAGGACCTCGATGATTTTAAGCCGCCTGACGAGTGGTTTTCCAACGTTCCCCTTCAGGATGGCTTCTGTTGTCTGTTCTGATCTTGTTCTAAAGTCGGTCAAAGTCAGCTCGTCTCTGCTTTTACCTAGACTGCCCGTGACTCGCAAGCAAAACTCAAATTCTCTCTATGTGCATATGTATGCTAGGGAATAATTTACTAAAGATGACCGCCGTAGCTGATGCTGGTGCTGCCACCACGACTGTTTGGCTTATCATCATCATGGAAGCTGACAAAGAAATTTGCCTGCTCGCTACGGATCCTTTTTGAGCCCAACTCCTGCTACCTAAACCCTAGCAAGCGTCTCCTCCTTTTCGTATTCGACTCGGTATCGCCTCCCAACGTACTTTGTGTTCATCTTGTCCTCATGCTCCTGCTGCTTTAGTCTCTGCCTATTTTCTTCCTTCTCCTATTCTCGGTCACCCCACCTGATTAAAGTTGATTGCTGTCTTTCCCCTTGTCCCAACATACTCGTATAGTCACATCCCCGACCCTTGCCATCACAGAGTACTCGATTGGATTCTTTACGAACCCATTTGCTATCGCTCTAGACAGCTCTTTTCCCTTACGTTTAAGTTGCTCCCTCCATCGGTCTATCTCAGGCCTCTGTTGGATACGCTTTTCTATCATGTCCGTCCATCATGGGTATGCTCACTATACGTATCGACGTTTTCTCACCGCAACTAACAGCAGTTACTCACACAATAATCATCAGTATCATAGCTCTTGTCGAAATCTGATCTGTGATGGCAAGTGGTCACTGGTGAAGAGAGCGACAACCAAATCGTTTTCGTACTACTTTGAGCGCACCATTCTTCTTTTTTTTGGGTTTTACCGACGGGAATTCAGTCTTTGCCATTTGGCAAGAGAATCTTGGCTAATCGATACCGCGCACGAAAGAAGTGAATCCAAAGGCTATTCCTCTCTTCTATTCTGTTCTGCTATTAGTAGTACTCGGCACTGGTCGTTCAAATCAATAATCATAGTTAAAAGTAGAACTTGCAACTCGGCACTACATTTAGGGCCGTTCATTCATTTTGGCCAGATAAAAAATATATGAAATAATAATAATATATGTATGCGAAAAGCCTGAATTTAATTGCCATTGATTTATAAGACCGAAGTAGACTAGGCACAAAAGATGATTGGGAAATCAGCTAGTCGCCAGGCGACCCGAAAAATATGTACCATTTGTACATGCAACTGACTAGTTTTAATTAGAGGAATACATAGAAATGTCTGCTTTAAGGATCATTCATGTACTTACTGATTATTGCTATAGGCGTGATAGTTATAAAGCGCAAGAGCAATCTTCAGTTACCAGGTAATTCTGTACCGTATTATACACTCCGACTTTAACTGAAAGTTAGAATGTATAGGAGTTTTTACGGCACAAAAAACACAGTCCTTTGAAAAAGATCTAAAAAAATGATACGAATTAAAAGCACAAAGATGTGTTTTTAATAACATCGAATTTTTCTATGTTACTTAGTAGAGGACACGGCTTTGACATTTTATTAGGACGGGGTGCAATTTGAAGAATATCACATAATGTTTACCGATTAAAACCGGGACTCTCGTTTCGTAAAATGATCTGCTTTAATCACTCTGCGTCAAATGTGAACCAATTTTGAGGCGCAATAGGATGATGATTATTATTATACACACCCTCGACTCTTCCAGTAACTAATTAGCTTGTATGGCAGCAAAAAATCAGATTTATCTTACATGTTTCCTTCATCCTCGTAGCCTGATTCTTGATTTCATTGATTATTTTTTCAGCTTTGTTCAGCTAAGCTGATAAATATATCTACCTGGAATAGACCTAGCCTGACGCTAGCCAGAGCTGAGAGGGCAGCTAGCAAACAAATCAACTATCTTTCGGTGTTTCCCCTATCTATTGCCCATTGCGGGTGACGTTAATTTTTGCTGTTTCCTGCACTGAACCACACCGACAAGAGCTCAAAGATCTACCACGATGAAGCTGAAGCGAATGAAATAAGAAACATAGAAAAGCTTTTCATGTTCACAGCATCGCCGTGTGCTCGATAAGTGACAAGCTGCCTGGCCATCTGGCTTGTTCGCGTTCGCGGCCCGCCACCTATCCCGTTTCTGTACGTTCTGCTGCTGTAGGCCCAATACGACACACGTTAGTTAACTGACGACCAACGATTTTCCTTTGTTTGCTATTACGCGCCGACGTCTGCCCTTTATGGTACCTTGCCTACACTATCTAACCGATAACCTGCCTACTTCGTGTTAGTAATTTTGCTACGGTTTCAACTGAGAACTGGGAAATGTAAGTCGGCACAATGAATATTAATTGTGGCAGAACAACTGAGGCGGAACACCAGCAAAGCATTAGAAAGATGGATGCGTCTATAAATGATATAAATGCGATAAAAATACTTCAGTTAATTGTCTGGCGTCGATGATGCCTTTCGGAGTGCCAGAAATAAATCATTAATATCTTTGATAGTTAAGAATGAAGCTAATAGATCAAGACAGTAAGCTGACTTCGGAGACTGGAGACCTGCTTGCAACATTTAACTCTATAGTGATTTCAATAGTCAACAAAGTTTTCTAAAGCACAGACACTAAACAGGATAACTGACCGCGCCAGGCAAACTGCTACAAATACATACAAATTGCATTAGGACCTCCGTAGCCGATTCCTCTGTGCGCGGGTTCAGGCGACAGCATTTCAAGACGTTTCCGTCCATTAATTGAACCTACAAACGAGTCTGAGCATGCCACCTCTGGGCCAAACATAACATGTTTGACTGCCACCCAAAAAAACCTATATAGTAAAAACATATTCCAAACTATTTAAATTCAAAATATCTCAGTCATATGTCTATGCGTAGGTAGAGAGACATAGACACATCCATTCAGCTTCGCCCATTGGCGGTGCAGATAACATAACCGAGCATTTAACATTCTCAGAAACTAGCCAACTTTTAAGGTCATGGAGCGTCTGCTTTAGTCTATTTTCGAAGCTCGAAGACAGCTAGCGTCGATATGATTGATCTGCTGCTCTGGATTCATTAATGTCTCTCCGAATTCGACTCATGCCACCAGTAAGCTGCTTTATTAAACCTTACTTATTTGGCTCTATACATGGTGGTATTTAAGACAAATGCTTGAAGGGACATAACTATAACTCCATTGCGTATCCTCAAGATATATATGAGGTACATAAATTTGTATACACTAGAAAAGTTCAAAATAGAATCCTCTAGCGATTCCCTCTATGGCAGCTTCGTTCGCATATTCTCCACTTCTTGCCGTACTATGACGTCAGAATCACGTATGAATGTAAATGACCCTGTTTTCCCTTTTTATTCTGTTTCGAAGGATATAAGACACAGGCTTTCGCACTTTAGTAATTTCCTCCTCGACAATATGTTTAGCCTCAGTGTCTGGCTGAAGGGGCGCAAGGCGAGGTGAAGCGGTTATTGTGGTGATGTTATTATGGTTAGTGTAATGCAGCCCAGCCAGGGGGCAGTTTAATGTGCAGCAGAAGCAAAGAAGAGTGTAGGAGTTTAGGGGGTAAAGGCAATGATCGCGTGAGCTCTGTTGACATTTATAAGCAGAGCGACTTAGGGAAGCGTCACAGTCGCTGCTCGCACCCGCCGCGAGCGAGCAATACATTCCGCTAAAATGTACTAGCGAGACTTGGGCCGCCAAAGGCCGATGGGAGTAGCTCGTAACAGGAAACAGGGAGTTGTTGCTTTGTTATAAGAAGCTGTTCTCCAGTCGCCCCGTCCAAGGCGCGGGGTCTAATCTTGGGTAGAAGCATACCCTATAGCTCACTAAGAGAAAAAATGTGTGCCTGACATTTGGACCATGACGATTTGGGCCTTCAGCAAGCGCAACAGTGGCATAACGAGGCATGTTAATGTGTTGCAAAATCCATGCGCAACCAACGCGTTCTTTTCGTCTATCTAATCATGCTAACAGTTGCGTACGGTGTTCTGCAACATGTTTACTGTACTCTTCGGATGTTTTTAGTATAATTCGATCGTGTTCTAGAAAATAGATATGGAATTCTAATACTCGCTAGAATTGTCGACGAATCTAAAACGTTTTTGAGTAGCTTTTTCGGGTTAATTATTTAATACGTCAATTCATTCAACGCAAATTAGAATATACGAGTGTTCTTTAAAGCAACAAACAAATCTAGAAGCAGCTGTTGGACATATCGCCTGCAAGCACAAAATACTCAAGGAGATGCACAGCTCTCTTTCGATATGAACTGATGAATAGGCTGATTAATCTCCAGTTAGTTGTGTAGCGTTCTGAAACTCACTAAGAGCCTATTTATTGAAAGTAGGCGCCAGCTACCTTTAAACTAATGTGATTATTAGTTCACGGTAATGATCGGTAGTGTAGATAAATCAATTGTACAGTTGATTCTGACTAGGGTCCTCGATAGACTCTCGATCCAAAGACACCGTATTTTCGGTTATGGGAAGTTTATGATGAACTCCTGGCCAAACCGTATAAAGCGGGAATTTCATTGCCATAGATAGTAAGTATTTTGATAGTTAGTTGATAGTTAGAATTGTAGTTGGAAGCGTATGCTGTGTATGATAGCGCAAAATCTTCTTCCTTCATTTTACAAAACATATCTAAGGTCGGTATCTCTTTCTTTTGATAATGAAGTTTATTGTACAAGAAGACATGCATTTGTTTCTGTTGGACAGCTACAGTGCCCAATGGCGACGACGATGATCACGCGGACTAGTTGATAAGGACGATGGAGGCCTAGCAAATTTTCAAAGGCGAGGTTTTCCGGCGGTTGCTTTCAGATCAGGCCGGTTTACTAGAGGTCATCGTTTCTTAGGTTAGAATTGCAATAAGCATCTAGGTTTTTATCAAAATATCAAAGGGACGGTTACGTGCACCACTTTTGCTGGCTCTTTACAAAGTTCATTAACGTTGTTTGGGGTTACACTTTAGAAACCCTTGAGACTGCAATAGACAGACGTGCAGAGTGAAGGGCGAAAGTCCCCTGTTATCGCCAGCAATAACGGGGACACGCCATTCTCACAACCGTATTTTCAAATGGCTAGCAATACGGTTTGTCTTCGCTTTGCGATTGCACTGACCACATTCAGATGCAAAACGCGAAACCTTTGGTCTTTGAAAGGGATCCATTTGCACCCCTTCTCCTTGCACACAGGCGAGCCCGCACTTACTATCGTTAATAGAAATGTTATAGAAAGACTGGAAAGTTCAAGAATTTACGTTTAGCATTTTATCACGCTGATCCAAAAGGGTTGCATCAAATGCCTCCATAACAACTAAGCCCGTAGTATGACTGGCTTGTCAACAAGGTCATGTGGAAGATTATTTGGTGATTGGAATGCGTTTTTTTTCCCATACAGGATCGTCTGGACTTCAGCTGTGCCGACAGACAATCTCGAAAAGGTCAGCTCGTGAGCAGGAGTGGGATGTTGAGAACTTCGACTGCATTAAAACGACAGTCCTTGCACATCCCAAGGGTAAATTCCGTATGCACACGCGGAGATGCCCGGCGTTTTTAGCCTTGCAGAACATGAAAAGGTTCTTAGAATAGGATAAAAACGTTTATCTGATAAGCGTGAGTGCACTGTAACGAAGGCAATGTCATATTTTAGAATAATAACAAACATCTACGGCTACGTATGCGTACAGCGAATGGCTATCGATCCCTTAGCTCACGATAAAACCAAATTCGATCCATTTCAATTGATATGGACAATTTAATAGACATTTATTGATGCTTGTTTCGCTATCGACAATGAAAGCGAGCCAATCAACCCCAGGGGTTCATCTAAGTTGAGTGTAGCGTCACGACATTTACATTTAATAACAAGTATAATATATATATGTATATAAGCTGAGGTCCTCTATCTTGCTTCTCATACGTTATTTCTAACTCCAATCACATAACAAAAATTAGTAAGAAAGTAAATTAAGCTTAGTAAGCATAAACAGATTTAGTGGTAGGTCGAGCTGTTTTGGCAAACAAATATGTTTATATGATAAGAACATTATATGATTTTATCCAAACATTGCAATCGATCGCTGAGGATCATTCACCTCCGCTTATCTTAAATAGCAAAGGAATGAAGCACGCGTATTCGTTGGCCAGTAAATCATGTATTACTGTGTATACTTTCAAATTATGTAACCGTTTTTTTTGGCTCAATAATATTTCGTATCATTGCCTCTCTCGAATTACGGTAATTAACACCATCAATCACTAACGCATTCAATGTCCTTCTGATAGGCCAATTGCTTTTGGCCATTACTCTTCCAAATTAGCGTTTTCTTCATTCAGAGGCAGGTGTTTACTCATTAGCACCTCAACTCAAATAAACAACATTCATATTAGCTTAGTTCTGTCTAGAAATCTCCTTACTTTTGATTAGAGTTTACAGATCTTCTTTTCCGTTTCGGTTCTGACGTGTTGGTATCTATACAGCCTGCCCCTACCGTATATTCCTTTCTATTACACTGTATAGTGGGTAAGAGAAACGCATGTTTACTTCCTACTATCTGGTCTTCCAATCTCCTACATGGTAGCTCTTTCAAAAAGCTAGCTGTGCCAATGTTGAGAAGACATACTACGGACGAAACGCAATAAGCGTGCTTAATCTCTGATCACTGACAAAAAGCATATGCGATTGCTAAAGTTCAAAGGCCAGGAAGACAAACGGTCTATGTAAGATGAAAAGGTTGTGAGTTGGACGGGGAGAGAAAAAAGAATATAGAGATTATTAGAAACTACATAGCTATCTCCCGACACTGTTCATCATAAAAGTCGTTGAACACCAGTCTCTCCTCAAGGTAGTCCACGCCTCTAATAGTCAGGCGCGACTCCGGCGGAGCCAAATGACCAGAATCTCTGCATCCGACTGTGTCTTGTAGTTGGCCACTATCATCGCTGCCGTGGCGAATATGAAGAGCGGACGAATCGTAGGCTTTTGTGCATACAAACACGCACATAGTTTATATACTTCATCTTAAACAAAGCAGGTAGTCAGTCAGTCGTTTCGAATGGATGAAGAAACACTGAGTGCCGAATCCCTTGTCGAATAAGTCGAAGACGACGCGGTGAGGGATCTTTTCTTCAGAGCTCGGATAACCGATCAAATAATTAGCCCTTCGAAATTCTTCGAAGGATGAGGTAGGGTTAAGGTAAGCTTCCTCGCTAAGGTGATGTCGCCTGTCTGCCATAGACACATATACCAAAAGACATGCACGCTTATTCAAGTACCCCATTCTTCTCCTCCGCCTCCCCCTCTTACTGTATCTCTACAACACTACACCCTGTCAATCCCATGGGGAACTCCTAATCAGGGAAGGCAGCTTCGCCCAGGCTACGGACTAAGGCAAAGGATTACGAACTTCTCGCCATTGCTTTGTCGAACGAAACCAGTGTACACTTTCATACGTGCTCGCATACGCATGCACACGCTTGAATACAATAAAACTTAAGCAGACGTGGCTGCGTAAGTGCTCGGCCACAGGGACTAGGTACATGCAGAGATTGGACATAGGGCTTAGAAACAGGTAGAAGAAGGAAGCAACGATTTAGTTACGTCTTTACTGGAACCGGCGACTAAACGTAACGGCATTAGATGGTCGGCGTGTGGTCCTGCTGCGTGGGCCGACAAGCAGCGCATTAACGCCACCATTAGACTGGCTGGTCTGCCTGACATCGCTAACACACCGTAGCTGGCAGTTGAGCTATCGCTCATTAGCTGCTGGTGGGAAGGAAGAGAAAGCTATGTTATGGGGGTGAGAAGAATTTGTATTCGCGCGTCCTTAAGGCCATGTAGTCCTTTAATAAGGGCTCAAGTTCGGGCCAGACCTTTTCCTTGACTACAAGTCAGATTCGTTGCTCTCCACACCTCGTCATGAAGTAGCGTGAAGTAACAACTGAACAGAAAAGTGTAGAGCCTCAAAGACACAGTTCTAAGCAATGCCAGTTGCCCCCTGACGCTGCGCAGGGGGCTGCGGTCCCATGCATGATGTCCTTCTGCTCAGCCATTCATTAGTTGATTAGAATGACACAATTATTCAACCCTTTGCTCAAATATAGCTGGATTATAGAGGATATGGTAGCGGCGATAAAAGGCATTTGAATGTAGGTGAAAGATGAAGAGACTGGCGCAGGCACGGATCATCAAGAGTAAGAGAACAGCATCTAGGTTATAATAGACGCCCTGCAAGTATCATTTTCACATTGCATATGAGCGGGGATTGTGGGATACCCTTCATCCACAGCGTGTAGTGACTGCGTAGAATGAAGGAGACCTATGTACGCAATGACGAGCTCGGGCACGTTTATTCATAACAAATAGAAGCAGCAGCAGCAATCGAAGGGGGGAATCACTTCCAAATGTCATTACTACTCACTGATAAAACAGTTCGATATTGCTGATTTAGGTGGCAAACAGATGCATAGTCTGTTTGCTTTTTCCTCAAACTAATTTTATCGTTTAGAAGAGTATAGATATTTCAATAGCAAACATTTATAGTAAAAGGTCGAACACTGTTGGCATCCGATCAATGTTTGTTTGCCAGATGCCCGCTACGTTCTTAGTTACATGCTATTATCTTGTTTATAACTCACGGTTACTTGACAAAACAGGGTTACCATACACTTACCTTGCCTGACCTTTTATAATAAACAATTATTATGCTAAAGAAATGCCTGTCAGGTTTATGTAAGCTCGTGGCTTGCCCTATTTCAATAACTATCTCGACGTGGCTCACCTGCCAACGGTCCATATATATGCGCTCCATCCAGATGGGACGATGCCATCCGATATCATCGCTTTGCCTTGCCCCGCTGTGTGCTATATTATGCACATAAATCAAATCATAAGAACATTCTAGCTACTACGCCTTAATGTAGGCCTTGTGAAATGAATTCTGATTCGAACCAGCCGACTATTCTCAGCGATAACTCTCAGCTGCAGCACAGGACAGGCCAAAGCTGCCATAACTGGAGATCTTAAAACTATTGATACGGTAGCGCTCTCCTTTTTTTGTTCTCAGCTAATGTTGCGCGCCTACAAAAGATAACATTGTAACAGAGACAAGATTGGACTTACTGTGATAACGATCACTAATGCAATAGCGAGGTGCAATGCTGAGCAAGCACACTCAAAGGTAATTCTCTATTGGAGAGCTCTTCTAACAAAGCCCATCTTACTAGCCTGAGATCGAATCAAGCCTTACTTACAAGGTAAAATAGTTCCCATTTATTTCACACCTCCCTTTGATCCGTTACTGATCGTTGATCTTTTGGATAGAGAAATTTCACCAGTGAACCATAATGGCAAAATAAATGCAAAGTAGGAAAACGTTTAACTGTAAATAAAAGAAGCCTCCATGTCCTAGCCATTGGTTTTCTCTTTATCGTTGATATTGTTGCCGGCAATGCATACCTATAAAGAAGATCTTCAAATGTCTACTGCTTTTATCGTGCAAAACTAGACGGTGTGTAAGAGACATATGGGATTAGACGCTAGATTTTCTCGGCTTGGATTAAGAAGTTCGCATCGATGCGGTATACGACGAAGGGTTTATCGACAAAGTTATAAAATCCTTGTTGAGACTAACACCGAAAATGTGACGGAGAATGCGATGAAAGCGCGCTGGCCCCGGACTATATATACCGCACAGAACGGCGGGGATTTGCCTGTCTCTCACCGTTTCTCTAGATTGTTACCACTCATTTTTTTTTCCGAACGTTACAGCTAAGGACGGACTACACAGGGCGCAGACTGCCGGCGCTGTCTGTCGAGATGTCTGTTTGAGTTATCGAAAGCATGTTCACCCGCAAGCATTTTACCTGTTCGGTTCGTTTGCCACGGGTGACTCTTATGCACCTAAGTAGAAAGGTAACGAGGGACGACTTCTACTGATTGACTTAGCTCTACCATCTCAATGTGCGATTCGTCTGCATCGACTTTTATTTCTTCCCGTTGGCTTGTCCCTTCACCGCGCACCCTGTACTGACTCGGTTCTTGCTTATTGCTGCCCATTTCACTCGGTCGACCCGTGTCGTCTGGAGTCGCTCGTAGCAAAAGCAGTACGGGGTGGCGGTGGCAATGCAACTCACGATTCTACTCCTCCCATACTTCCGGCCTTCCTTTTGCTGCGGCAAACCGTCCAAGTTGTAGACAGAAGCCACTTACAGGCATCAGCACGTGCGCGCACGAATGCATAAGATACAAACGCCCCCTCTTTTCCTTTCATCCTGCACTATCCTTTACTACTTTTCTTGCTTAGTTTTACCGTGCAATAGTCTATAGAACAGAAGCTAACGAAACGATGCCACAACTGTTCGCCTGTTATGTCAGCTCAACGAACTTCGCGAAGGACTTGTCTTTCTCATCTATTAGAATACAGTAAAGCGCAGCGTTACTTTTCCTACGGCCCTCATTTTTCTCACCGCCTACTTCAGCCGACCTTCTCTTCAGCACACCGGCTCTTGCTGTCCAATTGTCCATATGATAGTAGATGCGAGACGAGTAAGCAATGCCGATTTCTGTGTCGTTTCCTTCTTTCTTCCTCGCACGCAAACACACATGGTTCCATTCCTTAGTCAACGTGTCGAGCAAATAGTGACCAACAGTGGCAACTGGCAGCAGCGGCACTGAAAAGTAATAGAACACGATCCTGTCTGTTGTTCTAGAATGGAATCGCTGTTTCAGCCAGCGCAGTTTGAGTAGCGGCGCCTGCGACAGTACAAACGGTACCAGAGCGAGCTGATAAAGCAAAAGAGAAAAAACGGATCTGCTTTAAGGCAGCAAAGCGCCAGCCAGAGCATCAAAAACAGTGAATGCCTACCGAACGATTGCTGTGCCGCTTGCAGCCGTTACAGTTACCGCGCTCGTCCCTTGTAGTGTATCCCCCCAACTGGCGCTTGCTCACTCCTCACTCCGAGCAGAAACAACACTTCTACTCTTGTGACATCGTTGTCATCGTTACGGCGGATGCACGCTTCGTGTGCCGCTGCTGCTCGTGCTGCTTGGATAGACTGTACTTACAAGCACGTCGGTCGGTACAATCCAAACTCGGCCCAATCCAAAGCGGCTCGACCTTCTCTGGTACAGGAGCGGATCCTGTACGGCTCAGCTGGCAGAGTCGTCGCGTTACTTGGTCGTTGTCTCCTCGCGTCCTTTTTCCCTTCGAGGGTCGAGCTCATTCTGCAGCATAGGAATGGTGGCAATTGAGTAGACAGTTGTAGGAAGATCGGGAAAAACGAGTCGCGAGGCAGGAAGAGGACAGGTACAGGCACGGACAGTAGCAGCAGCAGCAAGCGAATCAAGAAACGGACGAAGGAAGCTCTCACGACGGGTGGTCGTGGCGGAAGTTCCACACCATTAGTCACTTGTCGGGACAACGAGAAGCGAGTGCAGGTAGGCAAGGAACAATGCCAGCAGTCGCATCAATCCGCTGATCCACTACGCACGCATGAATCTGTTGGAACGGCGGGAGTTTTCGGAGAGGCGTACTGAACCGTCTTATACATTCACATACAGACTAAGAATACCATGGACGTCACTGGGTGGTTCTGACGCTCCTGTACGCTGAGCTCTGCCCTGTATGCTACTGAAGCCGCTTCGATAGCTAGGAAGGTGCTATTTAAAGCATGACCCGCCCATTAACCTGCATGCCTGGGTACACAGACACACATATATATATATATGCATAGTATATATATACATAGTGCTCAGCAGTATTTATGTTGCTTTGTGCTTAGCGTGCAAAAGCGACAAGTTTATTTCTCTAAGTGAAAGGCCCGCTTTTAAAAGTTGTCGAGTGCTTCTCGGTTAAAGTTGTAGGGCCAGCTTCAAAGAACCCTGCCACTAAGCGAGCTAGGCAGCCATTTAGCTGCAGCCGGAAACTGTTACAGGAATCTTTGGGCAGCACCGCTATCAAGCCTATCCACATAATCCTGCGTATCCAGAAGCTTATGGACCGCGTTATTTCAATTTTTGCCGCAATGCGCTCGCTCCTGTCCTCCAATCTATCTTCTATCAGCTAACTCATGCTCGCCTTTTTGTTCTTCATTTTTTCGCCCTTACTTATTTGGTCGCTCGTGCTGGTGTTGTTCTAGAATCTGCTACGGCTGCTTGATAAGACAGAGGCACGCAGGCACCTGGTGCCCCGGACAGCAATTAGCTCCCAGTCACCCCCTTTCTTCTTTTATCCCAGCGTTCTCCCATCTTACAAATTCCCCAGACTATAGCCCTATAATACCCCAAGGGGCGCAACCAAAGAGCCATTAAAGTGATTGGAAATTGTATAAGAGCAGAAACTCAAACGTGGGGTGCCAGTGCATGGTACCAGGTATGCTCAACGTGCACGGGCCGCAAGAAAGCAAGTCGGCCACGGTCACAGTATACACATGACCGTTCTACAGCCCAAGCTGCACCAGTATACAATAAACGATGCCGATGGCCGATTTGACTTGGTTCAGAGTTTGACTTTCGGTCCAACAGACGCTCGAGCGCGTTGTTGAATGCACACACACTCAGACGAGCACACACACGTTCGCTAGGCAAGTAAAAGTCCTGGGCTCAGATCTCATTTACGCAAACAAGAAATGACGTATAAAGACACGCATCACCGAAGTGGCCAAACAACTAGAATGCACAACGGGCAAGCCAGCAGGCAACCTCTTGCATCAGAATATTACTGCCAATGGTGCTTCGCCAGTTTGAAACTTTGTGTTTGAGGTTAACTGAAAAAAGTCAATACTCCAGCATATTCTGCGCCACAACGCACAGTGTTTCACAGAGCGGTACAGTTAGTTATGCGATTTTATGAGAAACTGGTTGTTTCCTTAGAGGCAAAGCGTAAAAAGTAGTGAAATCTAGGCAGAAAACGGTTACCCGCCACGGCAACAGTGCCAGCAAAAGCAACAAGGGCAACAGTATTGGTGGCAGCCCTTCAACGAATCGGTCTGGGTTTCTTATAGCTGCTGCTATTGCAATGTTTGAAGTTTGTTTTGGCATTTCGGTGCTGCCGTACGTCGTTGCTCTGCACACTTCGTTCGTCCCCTAGATTTGTCTATCTGGGCTGTACGCATCGCACACGTGCTGTCGCTTGTTCTGTGTTCCTTCAGGAGTAGCAGCTGAGGTAAGAAGCGCGGGCACCGCGTCCATCAGTGAAACATGCAGCCACGATCTCCTTCGTTTGCCTTGCCTTGTTTTGGTTGCCGCCTTACAGCCTGCTTGGCTCGGCACCTCGTGGCAAAAGCATACTGCATGCGCAGAGGCGCAGGTGTTGCTGCGCGGGAAACGATACGTACAGAAGGATAAAGGGGCCGACAGACTATACAATGGTGAGCATCGAGGAAACGAATAATACAAGAGCATGGACTTGGATGGAAGATTTCGACCAGGTGTTTTTGACGTCTGTTATAGTAAATGTATGTGTGTCTTTACCTTCCTAACTACATGAACAGACATAGAAAGTCTGGGCGTGCCAACAACTGTCGTACTGTCAGATTGTTTGTGGGTATGCTTACGACCGAATGTGCATATGCAGAGGGTAGGAAAACGGACCTTCGATGTCGCCCAGGACGACGTGCGAGTGTGGAGTTTATGCGAAACGTAATGCAGCTTGAGTTCATTCGGCTTGTTGAATTCGCCTCGTTTCGCAAGGTGACTCGCTAGCTGGCAGGTACGGCCAGACGGGCGGCGAGCTAGGCAGTTTCGCTGGCAGGTTGCTACGCCGTAAACGTCTCCCGTGAACCGGTCCAGTTGTTGTATTGCCATTGCAATGTCGCGGATTAGAACTGACGCGTGGTGGTAGCTGTCGCGGAGACGGTAACAAAAGTGTTGATGCGCGGGTACAGGCTATGGACGCACTTGGGGTAGTACGTAGGTAACTAAGCAAACGGTCTCAGGAGGGATGAGAGAGAAAAGGAGGCAGGAAAGGGGCGCAAAGAGGGAACAAATGTTGGTTGCACGAACGGCCAACATCTTGCGACGGACTACCGGGTCGAGCTGGTCGTATTTGTTCTGTGCGCATAGAAAGATATTTCCGCATGCAGTAGCATCACGGCAGGATGATGCTACTGCAATGTGATACTCAGTGATGACAGCACATTAGCTATCTAACCAGCTAGATTGTAGTCTTCGCGCGTTGCTTAACAGTTACCTCCTATTTCAGGGGTCTCCCTTTTGGCAGCTATTATATAGCTTAGCGCTAGGAAACAATGTGATGACGGCAACGACATGGATATCTCACACCGCTATAACTAGAATAGCGCATTGTTTCATTCTGCGCATTAGACCGATCACATAAATATACAGTTACACCATGACGCGCGCTGTTTATATATGCATACGCCTTTACGCAGATGAGCATATAGGTTGGAGGATACCGTAGCTTGTTACCTTGGGTTTTAACCAGGCCTATATAATGGTGTTTGCAACTGACAGCGATACAATATATCTCGACAGCCTTCTTACCCGTAACACATACGAATATATCGCGGGCTTAATATATACATATGGAACCGTTGTATACACACGCAAGTCGTCGGCAGCTACCCTGCTATACCAACTTCATGACAACCGATTTAATTATTTTCAAAGTCTTTATCCTCGTTGGCTTCAATAATACATTCGAAGTAGGTCTGGCTAGTAAAATACTTATTTGTTTGTAATAAACAATCTTTAAACGCATGTACCTTTGCTGTGTATATATATATATATATATATATATATATATGTATTTTTTTTTATAAAATAAAATAAGCAATTACTTTTGTTTGCAGATTTAATTTTATTTTCGACTACGCCAGCCTCTGTAAATGAAATTCTCCCACCAATTAGTTAAGTGGTTCAAGTGCAGCTTCTAGTTAGCTTGACAAAGCTTTCAGGTGGTAATGCACGCATCCTTCAAAGAACGCAAGTTTCCCAAAGAGACTTCTGCCGTGCAAGTGTGTCGTTCCAACAGCGACAATACTTAAATAGAATGAAAATTAGTTCTAAAATTGATAATGTCTCTTTGCATTCAAAGCCTGATCGTACGCAGGATGACAAGTGGTTTACCTGTCATCTTGCATCCAAGACCCTTCTAGGTATAAAAGGACCGTTTCAAGGTGATTCAACAGAGGTACTGCTACTAATCAAGTTCAACATCAGTGTTTCCTAAAAAGTAAATAGATCAAGAACCCTGTCCGTAACTCTCGCCCATCGACGTAGCGGAGCTCATCTAATTCTCAATTCGTCCTCGCCTTGAGGTGACATGTTGGCTGGCTCGTGAACACGTAACGTGACCGCATCAGCGTGATCTCAAACTTCTCTACCTGTAATGAAACCTCGACCAATTCTTGTTAAATTCACTATTTCCCGGTCTTCTTTTTTTGCTCTGTTCCTCCATGTTCCCTCGTCGCCATTACTGAGCAGGCCCCTCATCTCTCTGATCTTTCCAGGATCTTCGGAATGGCTCAGCCATTTTAGAGTTTTTCTTCAGTTGCCCTTTTTTCCGCGCAAGCTAACAAAAGTCAATGCTCAGCCCGTACCCTCCCGCCGGTGCATGTCCCCTTAGAGTGACCTATTTCCCCACCTAACCTTCCCTAGCTACAGACGCTGGTAAGCTGTTGGCTCTAAGGGCTCCCTCTCTTACGCCCCTTCTTCGGCTATCCTTTTATGCGTACCCACATAGCAACCAGAAACAAACACAGTTGACTCGTGTCCGGAAAATTAGCCCGCTTGTTGGAACGGCGTGAGCCAGAGGCTACATCACAGACATTAAGCAGACGCGTACTATTAGACACAGAGAAAGAAAGGAGCGGGGGGTAGCAAAACATAGGCGTGTGTACATGCGTTCAATGCAATAAGCGACAAAGCTACGCGCAGCGCCCAAAAGGATCAGAGAAGAATAGCTGCGTGAACGAGAGCCACTCGAGAATGTTTTATCAGCTGGGCCCAAAAGAAAGAGAGAGAGAGAAGGGATGGCTAAGTAGATGGCAAGAGCTAAGTTAAAAAGAAGAGGGTTAGGCACATAAGGGTTTGCACTAGTTGGCAGCAGCCAAACTTCAAACCATCCAACACTGCCACTTAAGCCTAGCTACATAACAGCGAGGCAGATAGTGATAGGCTGAATTCCGCTACCGCCTATCCCCCTAACTTCTCTGCTCACTGACGGCCCCCATTTCAACAAACTTACTTACTCTCTACTGTTTCCAGCTGTTTTCGTCCTCTAACCATGTATTAATGTTTATTTGCTTTCGCAATGTCAATTTACACTTACTACACAGCAATTCGAAGCTACTTCTTCTGCAACAACCCCCATCCAACGGACCATCTGTGAGCATTTGGCTTGATCTTATAATATTCTTCTTTTTCTCTCTACGCTAATACTGATCGCCTGTGATAACTATATATGATCAATGAGAGTAAACGAGAATATCCCATTCCACTGTTGCCAATACCATATAGAATGTCAGGTTACTTCAGCTGCACTGAGTCCGCTCTTATATGCATGGACGTGATACTCTTCTTGGGCGTACTGTGTTGGCTACCCATACCGTCCGTCATTAGGTAGCTCATTGCAAAGCAGTACGTTTTACTACCTTTGGATATACTCGGCCTGGTGGTTGAAGCTGTTAGAGATAAAAATGTGGATGGACTGATTGCCAAGGCAGGTGGCAATCGGCGTGTTGCCCCATGGGAAGGGATATCGTTTGCAGCCGAGCCACGTAGTGTGTGTGGCCATCCTTATGTAGACAGAGTTCAGCGAATCTCATCATTGTACCTTAATAAATAAATAACTGAATAAGGTTTTCATCGGCCACTAATAGCGATATGTCAGGCAACAACAAACATTACATATGCTTGACGTGTTTCATGCTCCATTGCTGAAGTCACTCTTTGTGCAGCTATTGAATTACGAAGAGAGTCCACTCTTCTTGACTCCGTGCTCGAACAATTACGAACACACGTAAATGCAGATAGATACGTATATACAAACACAGAGAAAAGAGAGGACAAAAGTTGCAGGATCATAATGCATATGGGTTTCACGATCACGAAATATGCTTCAACAGCATCGGCATACGAGAAAGTTTTTGCCGTTTGTCAGTTACCGCGCCCATAGGGTACTATGTAAGTATTTTTTGTTCCAAAATGCGTATACTCTCTATGCGGGCATCGTTGGGTACCTCAGTCCTTTTTATCCGTAGGAAAAACCGTTTTTTTTCTCTGTACCAATTTATTGTTTTTGTATCACGACAACGACTGGAAGTATAGTAGCAGAAATTGCCACTTCGAACAGCGAAACCAGTTCGTCTCAGATTGAATTGTTTCCGCTCATGCCATGTTTACTTGTTTTTCTTTTTATTCCTTATATCCACCATTTTACATGCAAAAAAAGTTGTAGTAGGGTGCGAGCTGCTTTTAATAGTATTCGTTACGAGCACCACCGCGCTTGCACACCGCTTAGTGGTAGAAATGACAGAATTCGAAATATCGGCAGTGGCGGCGGCAGCAGCAATAGCCGCTGAATCAATTACCCCCTATACAGTCAAGAACCCCGAATACTAAAAGTATTGTACATACAGACAAACCCATGAAGGCACATGATTTTACTCTGTTAGACATTGCCGTAGACGTCGTGCGTTGCGCATCGTTCAAGTTACCTGTGTGCTTACAAATCGCGTTTTTTTTCTGTAGCGCCGGGTTGTTGCTATGCTATCTATGCTCTCTTTATTAAGCAAAAGTGCCTACAAAGCAAAAAGTTAAAGCGAAGCAAAACGAAAGACGGGGTTTGAACAAAAAGAAGGTTCATAGAAACGGATCAATGTCTGCGAGAAAAGGGGTATCAGCCCTCTGACGACCACAACAGCATGAAGCGACATCTTCAGGCGTTGTCCTAGTCATCCCTTGGGGAGCAGAAATGAAGACTGAAACCGAGGTCAGAGAAGGGTTCAGCCGTATGGGAAGCCGCTCTACGCGAATCTACAATCATCACAATGCAAACTTACTTCAAGACAAGACAGAGCAACGCCGACAGCGGCACAGGCGTCACACCGACCGATATAACGATAGGTAAACAGCAGTATAGTCAGGGCAGAACTGTCGAAACTTTGTAATGGCACTCCAATTTCACTATTCTCTGTTTTTTTTTTCGTCGTCATTCGAAATGTACGTGTGTGGCAGAATACACTAACGTGTGTCGCGGAAGAGACGGTGCACTGTTCGGCACACCGTTGCGCACAGCTGTTCTAGTCCTTCTAGTATATACCTGAGTATATATGAGTAGCACCTCAGTACCACCGTCCTTGTTTTACTGACAGCGTCCTTGTTGCTCCAGCGTCACTCAGTGAGGTAGCTAGCAGAGGTACTAAGCACCCGGGTTGCTTACTTGCTTTGCGGATTGTTCTACGCATCGTGAACAAAGCAGATACGCGGTCCAAGCAGCGCTCGCCGTTCAAATAACCTGTTATAGCATATAGTACGGCTTCCTGATGTTCCTTGACTGCTAGCAATAGCGGCAGCAGGAGTGTTTCATGGCACAAAGTGCCTCGTTGCCACCAGTCCTTTTCGTTTGGCGCGGGGCTTTGTCAGTAAAGATAGCTAGAGAGAAAAAGAGAGGACCACGAAACATGAGGATCGTACTCCACGCTCCTCCCACTTCCACTGGCTTAGGAACCGGAGGAGTGTAGTAGGTACGACTAGCTTTTGAAGAAGTAATACTGGGCAAGTTGCGTCTTTAAGGGTACTTCTCCAAAGGAGCCGTCCCTTTTATTGGTGCAATCCCATTTGGGAGAAGGGGGTGAAAAGGAGCAAAAAAGTGAGAACGAGTGCTAGAACACGGAAAAAGAGAGAAATAGGTGAGAAGAAACCACCGCCATCGGAACACAGCGAACAAAACAGCAAACAAACCAGCTCAAAAGGAAGAGGAAGTCAAAGGAATTACTCGGCTAAGACCGACAACAAGAGTAGAAACGGCAAAATCACCTAGGAACAGCGCAGTGGTGGATGCAGAAAGTAACGGCACCACTCTTGTCTTCGTTTTGAATTTCCCTTCTTTTCTGTCTTCGTCTCTTCTCCTTTCTTGGTCTCGTATAAAGCTCCCACCCTATCTAGATTGTACACTTCTAAGGGAATGGGAGTCGGGAGAATTCGCCCTGCATCGGACCTTCCAAGATGGAGCTTTTCACGGTGATGTATGCTGACTGAAGTAGCGAATGCTATCCTAGTACAGACCCCCTGTTATCGACTTCCCCAGACTCCGCTACAATACAACGATTCGTTCGTTCCTTCAATAACCCATTCGAGTGCGTGTCACCCCCATCGAGCCGATAGGTATGGGACATGCGACGTAGACTGAGAAGACAGGAAATCATATGAAGGAATTCTCTTTTATTTTCTTCTTCCTATATAGCACACATACGCGGACAATATAGATTGCGGTACAAATGTATATAAAGAAATGGCCAGCGAACGCTACCAAAGCACTATGCACATCTGTAACGGAGCGCACATAGGTAGTCTAATACCATTTACCGCCAAAAGCGTGAACGCTAACGCGATCAAAACCAGGCTACCCGGCCATGTAATGCCTCGGCTAACCTCTTATCCCTGTTCGTTTCTTATTTCGACTTCTCTTCGGTTCTGTGCGCCAAAGGACCGCTAAATTCCTATCCCCTGTACCATAACGACGTTCTGAACCTAGGATTTCGTTTTTCTCGTCGTTTGCCACAGTTGCTTCTTTTCCGTGGCCTTGCCGCTTTATTCGTGCTCCTGTGCTGTTCGTTCGCTGCGGCGGCAGCAGGACGGCCGTTTCTTGGCTAGCAGTCGTAGAAACCGCAGTAACAATGTCGACCGCCAGCGAGAGGCAAACCAAATGTCGACCGTTTTTTCGCGTCCGCTCACACTTTTGGAAAGTTCCATTCCAATTTAAGTGGATTACAGATAGCCGGCCACATGAATTGCCCCAATGGTTGAGAACGGTAAGCAAGGGAAGGGAGTCGAGAGGGTGTACACAGCCCAGGCGCGGCATACGGTTTGCCCTCGGTTTTCAATGGCTGTACCAACTAGCTGTGCATAGGTCACGAAAAAATCAGAAACAAAGGACGACGCAGAATGAACACGACGGATAGTTTCTCCCGCCTTTTCTGACAACTAATCTAACAAGTTGTAACACAACAAAATAATCATACAGTACAGGTACTATAGGATACTGATAGAAGGTACACCGCACTGGCCCACATGCATTAATCATTTGAACGGACATCGACTCGAACAGAAACGACACCCGAACGAAATGGTCTAACGGCGAAATATAACACATTCTTGCTTCATTGCATTAGCATACATACATAATATGTATTCAGATGCAATGCATTCCATTTCCCCCTACGTACCCTTATAGTTCATTGCTCGCTATCTTAAGACCTGAGAGAGTTTCGTTTGGAGAATCGACGACCTATCACTATATTAGAGCAACCACCGGGGGTGCACTTGCTTTCTCGTGCCCCCTGTCAGTTTGCACGCGCTCCAGCTCTTTCCGACCGCTACTGTCTTCTCCATCCATATATATTCCTGCGTCATAGTCATCCAGATAGTTAATGTACGGGTCAAGCTTACGTGCTCGAGTATCTTATCTGGCGTATATTCTATGATCATGTTCTGGTATTTCACGGCCAATTCCACGAGCCGGAGAGTCAAACATCCAGTCAGCCTGACGACCAACAAGTGGAGTGGCGTCCTGGTAGAGATCGATCTATAATACATAATGTTCTCGAGTAATTGAGCGAACAAGGCAAGTAGCAGCGAGTAATGCGGCTGGCAGAGCCAGCAGAAGCCGTATGCCAAGGAACGAACGCCGGTACCCCAGTGGGCGTCGCTTCCGTCGGCGTAGGCCGGTAGCGTTTGATATTAGCGTGAGTTGCTACTTAGATCGTCGTGGTGCTCTGTTGTTTTCCCATCCATAATCAATCCCTTTTTTCCATGCCCCTCCAGTGTACTCAGGACGTATCCGACGTATTCAGTTCGGTCTGTTCTGTTCCCATTACTACGATCCTACTATCGCCTCGTTGCCTGTGCCACTGCTAGAGTTTCTGACACTTGTTCGCGTTATTATTATTGAGATACGTGCAGTGCAACATGGATTAGAGACATACAGAGAAACGACAGGTATTCCTTATATACGCCAGCAAGACTGAAGTAGAAAAGCTGACTATTGTCTAAGAATATTCTATAAAAAATGATAGATACAAATCTACTGTGCGGCATAATATAATATACAAGTCTACGACCGGACTACGGATGGCTTTTCTTTGTTGCTCCAAACTGAAAAAGGAATACCTAGTGATCGATATATGTAAAGCGTGAATAGGGCTCGTGTTGACGTTACCTATTAAGTCGTGCTGATCCAGCAATGCAAATCAACAAAGCACTCTTTTAAAATATTGTCTCTCTATCTCCTTAGAATAGAGAAAATACTACAGACCACCAGCTTTTCCTCGAAGGGCTCTAAGCACATAGGCAACATCATATAAATCGCATTATTTAACGTCTTAGCAGACGAACTTACGCACTATGCGCCGTTGCTAGAATAAAATCATAATAAAAATCTATGTGAGCTACTAGTTGCCCGTTCAACGGCCTTACTGATGCACGGCGTACCTGGGACTCCCCTGGAAAGTGAGTCGACGAAACATACGACTTGGCCCATGTATGTACTTTAATTACTTCGATTTCGCCTCGTTGATTCCTTGCATGCATACGCCGGCCGAACTTTCCGCCATTGGCCATACCCACACCGTATAAACTTGTCTGTAAACGCACCATACATGATATAGTTTATCGCTTCACATGCTTTTATTGACACTGTCTTGTCTCCCCATGTTGACACGCCTCTGTCCTTTCGTACCTATAGTTGTTAGTCAAATTAAGTGTTTATTGCCGTAATGCTAATATACTACAGGAGTGACGAACGGCGACTAGACGTATTTGATTGCTTCATTTGCCGTTTAACGCATTGCGTCTTTTTCTTTTATAAGAGATATTGAAGTGCCCTAACTAACCTGAAAATAATGTCATAATAGGCTAAATAATCTACTGGTAGCATAAAGAAGGTTCGTGATAGGCGTAGGACAGCGTTTGTAGGCTTCTTTGCAAATGAGACTTTTCGTTATAGGTCATCTACACGCACAAACGGTTTCAATGGCTAAGTCTTTTTTTTTTTTTGTAAATTTCTAGTTGTATACATAAGTGTGTTGTAGTGTGAACACATTATTACATGTGTGTTTTTTTATAATCTCCTTAATACCCTTAACAATCTGATAACATGGCTTAATATCTGGCAACATCAGCTCTCCAGCAGTAAATTAACAGACAGAAAACGTCGGCAAGTTCTAAGCTTTTAGTGGAAAAAAATTAGAGAATTTCAGTGTATGTTGTTAGGTGCCATAGAAATTATAAAGGTGAGATTTAGCCAAACTAACCGGTAAATGGAGTTCACGGCTACTAACAATTGTATCACAAAGCCAACACTTTTAGATTTTAGGACTTAAAGGGCGTGCGCTCAAAGTGTTTTAAGCCTTCCATATAGAGACTGCTTTACAAGTGCTACTATAAATAGATCGTAATCATGAGCTGTCTGCTATAAGCTGACTCGCAGTCTCTAACCAAAAATATTAACTAAGTTGCTTAAAGGGGTTCGAAAAGGATTCGTACACACAAAGATTAAAGCTTCCTTCATTCCCTGCTAATTCTAATTATTTCGTTGTTTTCAGCTAACCACCAAGAGTTAACTAATTTTCAAATCGCTACCGTACGTAACTGCCCTTCCGTAGGCTTAATTTCCAGAAGAGTAACTGAAGATTTTCGCTGACTGTGCTTTGTGTTTTCTACGTGATTGCGCCAATTTATTTGCTATTTAGAAGCAGCCTCAAATTTTTCGATGCTATGGTTCGCATAAAAGTATTACATCTGGGTCTCTATATCTGCTCCTCTCTTCTCATTCCCCCAGATTCACCACGTGTGCTGTTGTTTAAGATGGCCTGGCGTCGTAGCCTTAGCAGTTGTAAACGACAGATAAAGCGGCCTTAATGGCCATGACCGCGCTGGTTGTCGAAATTTGTGGGTGCGCTTATATCTCTGCCTGTGTTGACTCCCCGACAGCCCGACGCTGCTTACCATTGCACATGTCTTAAGAATCATCGCCAACGGAAATTGCTGTACACAACAGTGAAACGCAATTAACGTCACTGCAGGTCCTATGCCAGGATATACTGAGGCAGCTTCGTCTGATGGCCTACCTATTGTGCGGAACTACACAAAAGTCATCGACGTCGATACAGGTCGCTGCCTATGTCAGTATATCGACGGTTATAAGTACATTATTACGAAAACAGTCAAGCACCAGGAATTGCTTGACGTATGTTATCCCACGATTTGTTAGCATGAGTAAAAAACAAACACACCATAGTGGAATCATTCAAAATGCGTGAACATATTTTTGTATGTAGGTATTTTCCGTTGGTGTAAGGCGAGACAAATAACTAAAAGGTATACTAGGCTATTAAACTAGCGGCTCTGCTGCCGCAACTGTGTTTGTCTGAGACGAAAACGTTTCTGTGCGGAAACGATAGGTGAACAAACTGATTTTTCAGTGTCGTCATGTTTATCACGCTTGACGGGTGCACATACTGTGTATAAAAGGGGAATACGTATTGGTATTGAACTGCGTGTTTGTGCTGGATATTTTAAATACGAGCGGAAACACCGAAGAACGTTTGTTGGAGCTTTGTAATAACAGTGTCTATCAGTACTTCTTGGCTCTGCTAAATAATTGATACCCCACGACATTTATTTGGGACGAGTTAGAACTATTTTATTGTAACATAACTATGCCATTAACGATCTCTGTAAGCCGATTCCGACACAAAGTGGTGAGCTCTTCTAGAGGGCGTGCGTGTACTTTTTATAGCTTTTCCCTCTTTATATTTTCACTCAGTCTGTTCAGGTGCACCTGTACTCTAGAAACATTTACTGCTCTTAAGAATGTCACCTGCATCTAAATGATCAGCGGTTTATGAACGGTGTAGAAGACAGTGCACTCAGTTTATAATATTAGAATATATATAATGTCATGTACCGCGAAAGCCGCTTCGAAGTTTAAAAAAGTCAAGTCTTAGCTCTCTATGAACATTCGAAAATCAATTATGTTCGTAGAGGGGCAAATTGTCGCAATCCTGCAGCACCATAATCTATCCAGATTACATTGCTACACGAACGTGTGGTTTGCCATTTGCAGCACAAAATGTGAGTTCTTCAACTTGCAGCATTTCCCCACTTTAATCACAACTGCACTGAACAAAATTGTCTATCATCATTTGCCTTGTCTTCAGATATACCAGCAACATTGGGTAAGTGCATCATAAGTCAAGGTGAAATCCTCTTGTTATTGTGGCCTGGGCGTTCATCTCTAGCGAGCGCAGCCCACATTGTCCCACGTAAATACCAAGAGTTACTGCCTCCGGTGCGATAAACAACGCTGGCGAAATGGTTCTTCTTTTTGTGTGGTCACGCGTCTTCGTCAAGTTGTGGCCCTTGACCACTCATCTCCTCGGTGAACGCCCTAAGCTTTTCCGAGTACTGCATACAACATATCTATCAAGATAGTATGGTTTAGTCGGCTCGTTTATGATGCGATCTCGTACTTACTTTGCCTGCTAACAGAAGAAGGCGAGAAAGGGCGGCCGAGCGCAACTCGCTCTGAAGCCCATTACGCGCTATTCACATAGAGGTCACAACACCCAACGAGTTTGTGGATCCCGTCGTCAATGTCGCTTTGATGTTGTTGCCATTGCTGTAGCATCGAGAATGGTATGAGTTTACCAGCGTTAAGGGCGCTGACTGAGGCGGGACTGTAGCTTGGGCGTTGCAGTTTCCTGCCCGTTTTCCCACTTTCGGACGCTCTCCAGTCTTTTTCTTTTCTCTCCTTCTAATGCTTCTCCCTTCTCGTAGGGTGCACTTCTTTCGGCAGCTTCTTTCCTTTATCTCTTTCTTTTGGTTTCTCTCTGCCTGTCTCTTAGCAGAATGCGCGAGTGTTCATTGTTGTTATCTCGAGTGGGGAGACAAATGAAGTCGCTCGCTCGAGAGTTCGCTACCATTCTACCAGAGCGTTGATATGTGTGTGGCTGCATGTCGGTGTTGGCGCTACCTTCAAACGGAAGGAGGCTGCTGTCTCTCTCTC
The DNA here is from genome assembly GCF_002443255.2 of Varroa destructor. Lineage (NCBI taxonomy): Eukaryota > Metazoa > Arthropoda > Arachnida > Mesostigmata > Varroidae > Varroa > Varroa destructor. The sequence goes on along the minus strand of NW_019211454.1, from coordinate 40,117,131 downwards.
GTGCGCGTGCGAAGATCTTCTCCTTTGCGTTTCTCTTCTGGATACTGCTGCGCCTGCTGACTGGAACTCTATGTCTTCTTCCGTCGCTGTGGATGTGACCGCCATGCCATCCCTGCAGAACAACCATGCGAGCGTCTCCGGCACCTCTCAGATAAGACCCACAACCAACTACCGCGGCGAAAGGCAAGCTATCCTGAGTAAGGGGCGGTAACACTGGCTTCATAGCTACCACTTCAATCTCCTACACCGCCTGTCCCCCTCTTTGTTGAGTTCCCTTCTGAGTGACAGCCACACTATGGCTACACTTACTAGTCGCCGTCGCCTCAATAGTGCTGCTATAGCTTACCCGGTTGCCGTACTGCCTTTTATCGTCTATGCTTACTTTTCGCTGCAAGCGAAGCCCGTGGGTTTGAGACAGTACACATTCTGTATTCGAACCTCTCACTCCAGGAGCACTACACCGTTACGAAAGATAGAGATAGAGTTGGGACAAACGTAGACGAGAAGGGGCTACCAAGATTCGGAGTGATACAAAATGTCGTGCTGGTAAGCGAAGTGAAGCTGGCACTTCCTGCGTAAGAGATACGAAAAGGACGCTTGCTTATACCTTTCTTCGCTCAGTTAGTCCGTTTCTCACTGCTACAGGCACACTCTATTTTGTCAGTATATTCTGTACAGTGCAATCGTGGGTTATCCATTCGCTAACCCGAGAGGTGGGATCAGCCTCAGATAAATATCCAACGATCCCCGTAGTTTTTTCCTCGTACTACGCCCTCCTACAGTTTTTACCCGATTTCGTTTCCAAATCTCCTCTAAGTCTGTGAGTGAACAGAAGCTAGACGGTCGCACAAACATGTGAGCACATAGCCAGCAAGATTACAGCCCATTTTGTTGCACAGTAGCCGATCACTGTCGTTGGCAGCCATAATAGCTCACGGTACGATGCACGATCGCTCCCTGGCCTGCCCGTTGATTCTACGTTACTGGCGTCAACAGCCGGCTTAAACCATCGACTACCATCTTTGTTACCCGATCCAAGAAAGCTGTCTCGAGTGTCGTGTCCTTCTATCCTTTTAGCCGTGGCCTGCGTACGCCAGCCTATGGCATACCGTCATGTGCCACAATTACTGCCACCACTGCCGCTGTCATCCATAGTACGGTGCAACAACGATTACTAGTATTCTATCACTGGTGGAACATCAACGCACTAGAGCTGGTATATATTATCCCGAATGAGCATGACGGCGTTTTTCCTTAAATCTGCGAATAGCTATCTGCATTGCACCGACCGTGATGTATGTACACATGTGTGTATGCATCTTAGTGAGTGGCATATCGCGATGTGCAGCACCGGCGATACTCAAAGTACGAATTTTAATTATAAGCACGAGCCGGCGTGGAGCAGAAGTGGATGGGCAGAAAGGAAATGGGGGATGGGATCTGGAACAGGGTAGCGATAGGAGCCTTTCGGTTTGGCATGAATTAGAGAATTCGGGGGCTCGAATGATAGAATAGCGCGGACACGCATACCCTAGCACGAGCGCACACAAGCGTCTGCGTTCACTAAGTCTCATTCACGGCGTACTTACTCACAAATCCTCATTACAAAGCCTGGTGCTTGTGCCCGCCTACCTTCCCCGCGAGCTGTCATCTTTCTCAGGGCGCCGGGAGAAACAGCTGGCATTACGATAGGGTGAAATGAATTGAATGGAGAAGTCTGGTAGTGGTTGGAGCAGCGGCGCGCGCATCACCAAACGTGTAGAGCACAGCATTAAGAGGTAACGAGTAACAAAGAGGAGTCTGGTTATCTGTATGGGCAAATCAGGCGAAAAAGGAGAGGATATGCGAAGGATGAGCGTGGTAATCTTTAAACAGAGCGGTTATATGACTTCCCCTTCCGTGGTCGCTTTCTCTGCAGTAGCCATACTACTATCACTACATTTACTACAGCGAACTATGTACACATACGGCACCTCTTTGTAGACCGGTCCGTGTCAGCTGCATGTCGTTGTTCTGAGCGTTGTAAACCTCAATGGGGTGGGGTGAAGTAAGGTCGCTAGGCAACAACTGTGACTCAACAATATTGTTCAAAACTACAAGCCGCTCCTCGAATTGCGGCTCCGCGCCGACATATGTTTCGTCGACGCCGCCCGCTCCTGTCTAGTTACGTGATTGTGTGGCAACTTGCCGTTCTTCGTCTGCTTTGCTTAGCTTAACTTAGCTAGCCAGCTAGCGCTAAGTAGACATACTTGACCCAGTGAGGGACTCTCAAGCAACAGAAGCATGTGTTGTATTCGTATGCTATGTATATGCCTGCACTGTACGCGATTCATCCCAGCTTGGATCGGTCCTCGGCGTCTTTGACAATGATACGAGAAGATATTACAGACGCTCTGACACACGTCGCCAGATATCTGCTGGCTGACGTCATTGCATGGACTCGGAATGGCATATGTGACAGTTGTCGTTCAAAAAAGATGAATGAATGGACTTATAAACATCGCTTTTAGCACACAACGACTGAGCCCTTTTCCTATTCACGGGAAGATAAAAAACAGATATTAACTGCTGTTGAAACAACAACATAGTATGTCATAGTCAGCAACAGTATATCAAAGCCGCATAATGCGACAGCGACGTAGGTACATCACTTCTATCGAGGTGCAATATATACGATATCTCTTCAAGTGGCTAGCTCTATTTAAAAAGACGAAAAATTGATTATTTATACAGCCGAATCTTTACGGCGCTATTATCGTCATCACCGCTTAGTAACTCTCGTTCTACAGTAGAGCTATGGGCAACTACTCGCTCACGTAAGCCAACTAAAAATATTCATCCATTTCGCGACGAAAAGCCCTTACTAGCAATTAAGATCAATGACCACCAGACGAAATCATGAACGTCAGCTTTACCATTACAATTAATAGATGGGACACTATGAAATGTTAATCTCGGGGTAGGTACAGAGAGATTGGGTGAACAAAGCCAAGAAGAAAAACTACATGGAGACCGGCAGAAATTGTATCATACTCGTATGAGATACTATCCGACTCCAAACGAGTTACCAATCAGACTCATTTCGTTTCACTCAATTAATGTTAATTAATCGTCATTGCTAAAAAAATACGTCGACGGAGAGCGATGCATACAAGTGTCCAGCCGTATACATACTATATATAGTGAAAAAGGAGCGGAGACGGAGGACAACCATAATGTTATTTAGATAACGCTTAAGCTAACATAAGCTCCACATAAACAATGACAATGTACAAACGGCTGACTGTCCTCTGTACTGTGGTCTATAACATTGCGAGCCATAATGTGAATAGCCAGCTATGCTGACACGCACGACAATCATGATATGGCTGCGGAATATTACATAACACTTCTAAGGTTTTCACATAGTGATCAAGAAGAATGAAACTGCGATGCGTTATAAAGCTACGAGACACGGAAGGAAACAGGACGAGGCAGGAAGACGGACGGACATACGGCACAATGTAAGGGGAATACCGTACTTGCCGCCATCCGAAGAGAGTTCCTCCGAGCATCTGGCGAACTCGTAGCCACTGAGCCGATGCGGTTGCACGTTGTGAAGAGAGCTTTCTGACGAGGCGTGCGTGCGCCTTAGGAGAAAAAAAGGTTCAACGAGAAAGACAAGCCGCCATACCGTGCTTACCATACCCTTGTGCAGGCTTGTCTGGTTCTTTCCGAGACTCGACTGCACGCTCCGTTCCAAGTCCTGTTGTGCGTTCCTACAATGAGGTGCAATGTTTTCGCAGAAAGCGGCAGTGACGTTACTTCTCTGTATGGCAAGACAGAGAAGTGGTAAAGAAGCAAGGGTCGAAAAGGTCTTGACGAAAGGGGGATGGCATATATCATATTTTCCCTTCCTTGACGGACAGGAGGCAGTGTCCGAATTTCTCGAGAGTCTCTTCCGTGCCGAAGCCATAGGAAGAGCTTAAAACGGCTTGGTCCTAGAGAGGCCGGGCTGGCTCGCCCTTCGTGCGCTTCCCACCATAGTTGCAAGTGGCCCAACTTCACCGACACGCTCGATGGCGGTAACAGTCGTGGCCCGATCTTCTAAGAACCACGAAGAAAACGCAATGCATGCGCGTTGTACACAACTGTCTGCTGGCGAAAGGGTGATCCCTTGTGCAAATACTCTCGGGTATGGCGATAGTAATAGCAGTACCAGTCGCAAGTAGCCGGCAACCTTTCTTCCATATATCCATTTTTCTTTCGTATAATATATATATATATATATATTATATATATATATATATATATATATATATATATATGTGTGTGCATTGGAGTCTGTGCTTATGTATGTGTATGCGTTCTCTCTGGGTGCTGTTTGCTACGTGGACAGGCACAGAGTAAGAAGACCCAACGAAGTGTTGTTGTTTGATGGAGCATTGCCCTCCTCGTGATGCGAAATATCAAAGAAGAAGCCTTCGTCGCTCTTCGACGAGGCATACTCCACCCAACGGGCACGAAAAACGTACGTATGATCCCCTACAGAGTGCAACGCTGTCGGGGTTATTGCGTAGTAACGCTGGGTGAAGCGGGCGCTAGCAGTTGTTGTGAAAGCTCGTGCTCGTATGTGCGCCTTCGTCCTTTCTGCCTTCCCTAGCAGTTTAAAAGAGTACTGGTTTCAAAGAGAGCAATGGTCCCAAGGCTTCGGCCTTGGTCAGTTTTTCGGTAGCAAATATCTGCTACTATACTGTACTGCAGCCAATAAACTGGGACTAAAGCAGATGTCGCCTAGTCCATATTCCTCCGCAGAAAAACTTAGTGCCTGTACGAGCACCTCAAAGGATGCCACTGCCAGTGAGGCATGGTGATTCCTTTTCTCCGTTCTGTCACGTTGCCTCTTTATTCTCGCCTTTTCTCTCTGTCACTCTGCAACAAAGAAAGTGTCCGAGGACCGAACCACGTTATGCCTTTCAGGGAGCAGCAGCAGCAACGGTGCGCAGCCATATCCTGAGAACGGCAGCGGACAAATTGTCTTTCACAAGTATTAGGTATACGGCTGCTGGTACTATCGATAAGACAGCACCAGAATTGGTTACACATAAAAACGATCCTACAACGGTCTCCAGCGAGTAGCGGCAGGTTCCAGTGAAAAGAGAAGAATTCGCTGCTATACCTAGCTTTTTCCCGAATCCGCCTTGCTGTGTATGTCTGGCTAAGCGCTGCCGCCTAGAGAAGGGGTCAGCAGGCGAGGGGTTTCCAGACTATAAATTCTATAGGAAACTGAATGATCTTGCGAGCAAGCGGACGACAAGAGAAGACTCTCTTCATAAAAGTCGTCGGCTGCTGCGACCGCTGTCACCCACTTGGCCATGGTAGCTTATCGAAACCTCGTATATATTTAATAAGCCTCGTTCGTTCGTCACCTTCACGAAAAAGGAAACAAGCAAGGAGAACATGACCTCCTGGAAGAGGACGGCTAGTGTTCTTACCCACTGGTTGCCTGTCGACCCTCGCCGCTCTACGAAAGCGGAGTTTCTTCACACTACTGCTTACATTACCGCCAGCTTACCAGCCGACCACCTAACTAAGCAGCCAACCAATAGTAAGAAAGAGCGTGTATAAGAACCGAGATTTGCCACGCCAATGGAAAGAAACTGAGCGGGTTGCAATCTACCCCGCCTAACGGGTAAGAGTTGGTGACTTGCTGTTCTTTTATGAGCTTGCGGTTTATTAAGCAGTACTACGACCAGCACCTCGCGGTTGTGCGATGCCAGTGTTTGCGGTTAGATAGCTAGCTATAGAACGGGCACTATCGCAAACAAACCTATCTCTAGGCAGTCACCCTTCGGCGGGAATTAAAAGGCCAAGTTACGCCCATTGCTTGTATAGAGAATAGTACGACTTGCTATAGCAGAACATTGCGTCAAGTCAGCTGGTATCTAGGTTTATAGCCTGATAACCCTGATGAGAACCAGATAGCGGAAACCACAGCTATAATCTGATGAAATAATTAAGGTGACGATTTATGTACGATCCGAAGGATAGAAATCGACATTACTTAAATAAGTATGCACATGTATAACTCCTATATTGTAGACAGATGGACGTGTGTATGCGTATTTCTGTGCGTGCACATCCATAAATATCTGTTTGTATGCATTTTTCTATTTGTTTTCTCTTTTTTTCTACCGAACACTAGCTAGAGACTACAAGCAGCAAATGTTTATCTTATACACTGCAATTTACTGTCTTATGAGTGTGCATATAAGATGCTTACATATATGCCTGCTATAATGCATAACATGCCTTCAAAAATAGCAGGTTTATTTTTTAACATTTTATATAACATGTTGTATAATGTGCTAGTATTCTATGAATTAAACCGCTTATTCCACAAAACACGGCAAAACGTTTTTTGCCTCGATTGTAGTGACATGAATGAGGGAATACGGTGGCATTTTAAACTATTGTTGCTACCGGGCTAATTTGTTGTGTTTCTGTTCGATGGTTCTGTGATGAAGACGCTGAGGAACATTTCTGTATCAGAAAGTCTGCTTAACTGTATCTGAGTTTTGGAAGAGACCACCAAATCTCGAGGGGACAACGGCTTCAGAGTGGAATTAGAATTTGATGATTGACTTTCTTTTTGCATTAGCACTGTCAGTGTTAGGCTAAATATTAGGACTAGCTGATGCAGCGGTTTCATCAAGCCAGTCACTAGCTTCCGAACCCTTAAGAGTCCAAGTGACACTAAGAGTTTCGGGCCACTTGCGTTAGTTCGCGCTATCGGCAGCAGAACCACGCCCGCTGCAATCACCGGTAAGCATTAGGGCTCTTCTAAGCTATTCGTAGTACTGGGCATCACACTTTCGTTCGGTCTTTTTCGTGTTCAGTCTCACTTGGAGAATGCGCGAACGAAAGCCTCGTAAATGTATACGTTGTTCCGCACGGATTTTTGCGCGGGTGCTGGTGCAGTGATTTGACTGGAAGGAGAAACGCTAGAAGTCCTATTCGAAGCGTTTCAAGCATTCAAGCGGTTCAAATCCAATTCCTTTCGTTTCTTGGCGTCAAAAGCGGCAACGGGCCAACTAGCCGACCGCCCTTCTTTAGCCACACTTGAATATAGCCAGAATGTATAGAGAATTAATTGCTAATTGCCTTCAACAACGCTGTGCTTCCTATGTCTTGAATATGGCACAAGTACACAGCGCGGGTGGGGGAAAGGGCGAAACGGACATGTTCTTTTAATATACTTCTTCTATGAGAATTGCATCGCTTTACGCTGCTAGAAGCGCGGCGATGTACATACAGCCATCGTGCGATGCACGGCTCGAACGATAAAACGACGTTTTTCGCCTACCGCACTGTGTTCATGCATCGCGACAATGGCGTTGGCCTTGTTACACCAGACCACCAGATGACGATCACGGGCTTCTTCTTCGCTGCATCGAAGTACCCGCCCCTACTATCGTCATCACAACATGTTTCGGATGAGAAGCGGTTTTAGGAAACGAAGCTAGTGAGGCTGTTTAGGCCCCTACTAGTAACTAAAAAAATTCCGTTGGCATCTACATGATAAATTTTTCGCACGATTTATGCTTGCTCTAGTGCCCAAATAAGACCGATAGTTCATAAAATCGCGAGATGTATTACAACAAACGATTCAACAGCACCAAGGAAGCAGCCAGACAAACAGAGATTAGCTGACCGATTAACCATGGCGATCGAGTGCTAACATATGTGTATAAAAGAGACTTTGCCGTGCCACAGTCTCCGAGGGGCAATGCGCGGGGCCCCATAGCACCGAGTAGATTCTAACGTGAGGACACAGCTCCCGCTAGCCATCATCAGGACGTCGCACACGATGGCTTGTCCCTGTTGCAGGTAGCGCTGGTATTATAAAGGGGTATAGCTGACCCAGGAATGATGGCGCTTCGAATCAACGAATTCCTGTAGTGTCAATACTTGTAACATTAACAGGAAGCTAGACGTCCGCATACCGACTTAGATGGGTTGCACAGTGAGAACTCAATACTGTAACGATTAAGTTGGTGCGTGACGATGAGGTCCTTAACTGGGCCAGCGGCTTCACTGTCGATGAAGTCAAGCTCGCTTGGTCCAACTACTCGTTCCTTAATTTGCCGTTTGAGTCGTCGCTGCGTGTTATGGCCGCAGCTACCTGCTAACAGACGACGGTGCCACCGTTCACGCTAATTTCCGCCCGAAAACTTGCTTGCAACAGTGGTATATTGTAGCAGTGGGCGGTAACTGTACCGTGACGTGGGGTGTCCTCTATGGCTTCGACCGCTGGCAATGAATTTTTCGACTGGTGTTACTGAGAGGGTGTTCGAATCTTTGTAGAGTTATGTTTTGGATATTGTTTCCGGTTGCGGTAAAAGCAATTTAGGGATTCAACTGAAACATTGCCGCACCTTGAATGCTGAATCCTTTACTCGAGAGGAACACATAAACGTTTTGAGGAACCCGTGAAGCTCGTTAGGTCGTGCTTAATCAAAGGTTAAGTCGCTGCTTGATTCCAATTTGAACAGCGTCTACGTATAGTCGACAGCCGATCAGAAATCAGAACTCTCTAATCCAATAAACGATAGAAACAATTTTCCGAAACCTCTTCAATATTATCTGATTCGTCTTTTGGAGCTATGTTACTTTACATAGGCCTATCGTGCGTTTTTTTGTATGTATGTGTGATGTACGTAGTGGGTCCGACTAGGGAAATTGCTTGTGATTGTTGACGTTGTGAAACGACGGAACACGAAAGAGCGCGAAGTTTGTTGGCAGGCTTGCTTGTTCGCTTCCCCTTCTTACCCTGTTTCGCAAAAGCAAGAAATGTTATCCGTCTAGTTTTGTTCACAGAGAGACACAAACGGAGCTGAACATGGGCCCCCAGGGTAAAACTGCAGCTTTCCCCGGTGTTACGTTCGTTCCCTGGAGGGTCTCGCGACTCACTTACAACCACTGGCACTACGGGTGTCAGCATTGCTGCTACGCCAGCCATCCAGCTCCATCTGAAGTTTCGCTCAGCTCGGCTAGGCTATTGTAAGACGACGACACTTTAGCCACTAGCGAGACCCAACAACATCAGCATGATCATCACTTGCTCGTCTAAAACGTAGCTTCGCTACCCGTCTCTCACTCTTTTTTTTTCACACTGTGGGCTTCCATTCGTCCAGCTTTTCTCAGTCGCTCTCTTGCGACAAGCAACATAGCAACATCGCACCATCGTTGTATAGCAAACGGAGTTGCAGGTCAAAATTGTGAACCTAACGTGCCCGCCAGCTTGCCATTCAAGGCCTGTGTATGGGCCAGGCAGGCCAAGCGCAAAAAGCGGGCAAGAAGAGAATAAATGGGCCGCCGTCGCCTATTCTCTGTTCGACTCGGGGTATCGTGCTGCAGAAGAAATAGCGGTGCCTTCCTTGTCGGAGAACAGACCAGCCAGTTGCGCCGACGAGTAGATGGCGAACAAACATCGCTGTCGTAATTCTTTCTGCTGGGGGTCCTGTTGCGGCAGCGGCTACTGGTTATAACAGCAGTACCCTTGACTCTCAACAGCACAACGAATGCTGCTCAAACGGAATTCCCTTTAGTCTCAAAGTAGCGCCTACTGGTCACTGTCGGGTTGACGTTGCCGACCGACTGGCGATGGTGAACGAAGCATCGGGTAAAGCAGCGGTTTGCAGCTGCGTAGTGGTTCTGCTGATTCTAGTTTAAAACTGTCTATCAGAAGAAGGGGCATGGGCGTTCCGGGGAAGGGGTGTGGTTTAAACAGGGAGTTGCTACAAAAAGTTGTAAATTATTGCGCATCCCGCATCTTATTCCCTATTTTATCCATACCATTTCCCGATCCATGGGCCCCCTATGTATTTACTAAAGTTTACCGTACGCTCGCTCATTTGAACCGCGATGGCTCCCAATGACCGCGTTGTGGCCTGGGGAAGATGAAGAACTGGTTGCTCACATACATACTTACATACGTACAGAAAGACCCTCAGTATTCGAGAAATAACAACTCCTATAGCAGATACGGCAATTGCGATTGAGGCAATCATATTATTTTTCTTGCTGTTAGACTGCCGTCTGGGTTGTCTGCTGAAAGACGTAACGAGAGCACCTTTCCTTTACTGACAGGCGAAATTGTCTCCTCAGGACCGACGGCTTGCTGCCTTTTCCATTGGTACCACTGCTGTCATTGTACGAGAATGGCAGCGAAGGACGTTGTAATGTAATGGTGGAGTCTATGGAAGTTATTCTTAAATGATTATCCACTGGCGGTTAGCCGGGAGATCGTTTCCTTTCACGGCAACCATTGCCAGCCATTTGAATCTACGACGACCCTGCCACCAATTCTCTAACGTGCAATCCGTCCGTCGCCCCTGTGTCATTAACTTCTTTCTTAAAGATCCTCTTCGTGTACACTGCTAGCTCCTTGTTGATTCAAGGAAATAGAAAGACGTCACTCGTTCAACAAGCTTGCCTTAGTGCGTCCACGCCCTTTGGCACGCGATTGCCATAACAACAGGCATGGACAGTGGCCTTTTTAGACTCATTCCGAAGTCTCTCTGACTCGTCGTTCTAACGCAGCTAGGTACTGCATAACCTATAATAGCTACTGTAAGCTATCGACAGGTGACGGCGGCAACAACAACAACAACAACAATGCTGATTGATAATCAGCCGTTCAAATAAAAGTACCATCGGACTTGCTGCTTTTAAGGAACTATGCGCAATTGTTCTAAACGTAATGATCGGCTCAAACAGAGCAGTGTCACTATGGGCTCATATAGAATCGGTGCAAATTATAATGCGATACTGGCAACGTTATGTATATATATAGTTGTTAGTGACACCGTAATTGCGACATAAGGTTTTAAACTTATCTTTCAGTTTTCCACCGGTTCTTTTCCTTCTGATAACCTCATTCAATTCAAAAGCGTTTTATTCAAGCGTATGCGGCAATTTTACATTGAGTCAATATTATTAAGTAGATGGTAAGTAATAGTGTATGGTTTTTACACTTCCCGAATTCGCTGACGTTGTTTTCAAGTTAAATGGACATTTAAGCTTGAAGATTAGATGCCGCTGGCTAGTTTATTGACGCCTGGTATTACCGTTAGATCTAAACGCAAATAGATAAAGGAGGATTTGTGTTTCGGATTATCATAATTTTAAGTAGATCGGTCACAGGGCAGGTATGCCTAAAATTTTATTTTTGCATTACCTTCACAACTGAGTGTTTTCCAGTAAAACCACATCAAACTCAATCGTTAGAGTATTCTAAATTAACGAGTTGCGTTTTTCTGCATTGAAACTCAATTTGAATATAATACTTTTCTCTATTATGAATATTTTCAACTAAAAAATAGGCCTGACTGAACGTTTCCGCAATTTTCGTGTATTTTCAGCTAAAAATACGCATAGAACAAGACATATTGCTTCATATTATATATATTAAGTATTATTTGGTTTATTTAATAATTCTGAATATCCTTGTATCAGAAATTAATGGAGGCGAAATCATGTTTACCTTTGTACGTATATTTCTCGCTTGCTTGGGTCGGCACCGTTGAGGTTTAACAACATACGCAAACGTAGACCAAGATAATTTCTACGTGAATCTGTGCGCACGAATTGTAACGCTTTAGAAAGTTGCTAGTGAAGTAATATTCGAACACGCGCGTAGGAGGAATAGGACGGGATACCAGTACGTGTATTTCATTTAAACTTTGAGCTAGACATCACTTTCTTACCTTAACGCCAGTATGTTATGGTCACAAAAATGTATCTTGTCTATTGGCCCTTCTAGAAATTGTGAATAATAATTATGTCGATGTATATTAGAGATGAACTTTAAATAGCTAATATGCTATGCAGTTCTCTCAGATCGAAATAACCATTGTCCTTTATATACGAGTACATGTACATAACAGTAGATAAACATGACTGTTTGTGCCGCACACTCCAGATATTTCTAATTTGACGTCTCGTTCTAGTCACGTTTTGCGTCACCAATCGTACCAACCCATTGAGCACAAGCCAAGTAGGTAGGTTACCTTCGATAAGGACGATTATGCGCTATGAGAGAAACAAAAGAGAGGAGACATCGGTTGGCACGGAAGGCAAGGCAGTACGGACGAGACAGAGCGCGGCCGAACTGTTCTGTGCTCTCGCTTAGCCCCGAAGTCGTTGATACCAACGCTTCAACATTGTCACTCGTGTTGTTTCCAATTGCTGTATTCGCACATACTCTAACATGCGTCCATTCATCCGTGTACATATATAATGATAGACAACAGACATGTATGACGTATGTTGGTGCAAATCTGTTCTTTATTCCGGAAGCATGAATAAACGTTTGCCTAAGCATGTTCACAGGTGAGCGAAAAGCTTTCTATACACTGAGACGGAAGTTGCGGGACAAGAGCCGCCGCCGCCGCCTGCTTGCTGCTGCATCGAACTATCAGGACCACGGTTACCTCTGGTAGGACACACATTTGGCTTACGTGTGTAGGTGATTGCTGCATCGACACCTAGACCTCTGCAAATCCACGACACACGCGTACACAATTGGATGCTTCCGATTCAGTGATTCTTCCAGCCTATCACTATATGTTTGCGTGAAGTGTGTTACCGCTCTTCAGGTAAACAGTTACGCCTAGAGACGTATATGGTACATAAGGCCTGGCAGGTAAGTATTGTATATGTGTCGCACTGCTTTTTTTTGGAGTCTCACATTTTTTTATACATATTTATTCAATAGCGTTCCATGTATATAATACTGGCAATGTGTCGTACAACGTATGGTCCAAAAAAAATTCTTCTATTTAATAACAAGATACACTATTACGAGCTAAGTCCACGGATTTTAAAACCGAGTAATTTTCGAATCATTTGGACTAACCGTTTTTAATATGTGTAAAAGGTACTCCTTTTTCATTTTCACACACTTGTCCCGGCGCTCCGGCAGTTTCTACTGAGCTATAGACTTACTATTCTCGTTCCCCTATTTATTTTCTCTATTTTTGACTCCTCAAAGTAAGTCGATAGTGCGATGCCAGTTGTCCTTTTTTTCTTCTAGATATTGTTTTATAATATTTTTTTAATAAAAGAAGTAACCTCATGGACTTAGATCAAGAGAATGAATAGGTTGAAATCAACGTTAAATACTGCTTTGCTCAAGTAACTGAGATATGACGTTGGAATTAAGGAATCAGACTGCCCGCTATCGATTACCGTGCTAACAGTACATCTGTCTCTTAAGGAACTTGAAACAGCAGGCCCTAATTATTGTTTCATTTTCGGCAAGTATTTCAGAGTGACAGATGCCTCTAATATTTACTCGACAATGCCTCCAAAGTCAATTTTTCTTCAAGACAACACTATTCTCTCGCTTAGCTCCTTTATAGCTAGCAATAAAGGTTGACCATACCTCGTCTTTGGCGGCCGCATGATCCACGCGGATCATGATTTTTTGTTGATTAAAGTTCCATGAATTATACGTAGAATGCACCACCACACGCACTTGTAATTGGCCCGGATTCAATTTACGGATGACCCATTTTCGGTATTGCTTAGTTCTTGTATGTTCAATGTTTGAGTTGTAATTCTATAACCTGTTATACGCGAAATGCCAATTTTAGCTGAAAAAGCTTTCAGACTGCAGGCTCTATTTTCCTGAGAAGCATCCTGTATTGGGGTAATATGTTCAAATTCCAATACCTCGTTGTTGGTCTATGACACCCTAATCTTAGTTTTTAAAACGTTTCCACCATAAACGTATAGTGCTTTCCGTCTACGCTTTTTTGCGGAATGTCTTTGCCAGTTTTTGATGATCTTTCAATGTATTGGAACATTCGAGGAACAAAAGCCTGATTACGATTTTCGAAGCTAAAAGCTGTTCCTTCTGTTTAATTCTTTTGCTTTTTTTCTGAAGTAAACTCAACCAGGGTCACTCAGAGGTTCCTAGGAGACTGGAGTATTTATTCGTTAGTTACGCGTATTTCAAAGGTTAGTCAGCCCGCAAATTCGCATGTGACAGTCTAATATATATATAATAAATATATTAATATAATAATGAAGAAATTGGAATGAAGAAACCGGAAGCTTAGACAATTATTGCTCTATGAGTACCTCGATGACATTTTTTCATATCCATGCTTTTTATCTGATATTATTTTTCTAAACACTCAGTACACTATAAACGAAGTGGGATGTTTGGTTAAAAATCCAATACTGTCACTAGAAACTTTTGTGGCCTAGGTTCCCTATGGCAATTTGAAGCATAAATGTACAATCATGTCTTTTCCGGTTCCGACATCGTTTTGAAAGGGAAGAGGTAAAAACTAACTTGCTAAAGGAGTCAGCAGTAAAAGCGCTACTGCCAAATGGCAAGAACATCCCAAAATGTTGTTACTCTACAGAAAAAGGACCAAGCCCCAAACGTTGTACAAGATTGAAAGCTGGCGAACACGGAAAAGTCATCATTTTAAACATAGCGCACAAGATGAGAAGTAGATCCGCCTAACTGCCGCCGCCCGTGTTTTGGTTCCTACTGTCTATTTTGCTGCTCCTGTTGCTACTCCTCTGAGTGTACCGATGCCGGGCTTGGACAAGCCCAGTTCCCTAGAGAACCGAATATCTAAAAAGTTCCGGAGTCTCAAATAAGATTCGGCCGCCAGCAACCCGTTACGCCAAATGCTTTTTGCCAGAAGCAAAACCACTAGTGGCTAATTTCCATCGTTGCAGGTAGCCGAAGTTGTGCTATACAGTGTGTTGCTAGGTAAAAGAGGAGAAGTCGTTGATAAAGAGGGGGAAAAAAAGGTAGACAGTGTTTGCGGTTCGTTCTTAACCGTCTGGTGCGAACGGCCAACGCCTTCGTTGGCAAGAGCTGTATCGTGAATAGGTCGAGCGGAAGATGTATGTAGTACAAGAATCGAAAACGAATATTCGTCTTTGTGAAGACTTGTCTTTGCGATCCGGTCTTCTTCGTGTGCTCCAACAGCGGATAATGATAATAATAGGGCAGCGGTGAGGCAACTAACCGCTGGCTGTATACGTTTTTAGAAAGGTATTCTACGGGCGGCAACTTGGCGAACAAGATGTCTTTTCATGATACATACTCAACAATAATCGGCTCATTAACAAAATCAACTTCATCTTACAGCAGAAACTCAGTGAAGTTTGTCAGTTTTCTGTAGCTACTGTTATACGTACGGCATGGTATAGGTCGTTACAATTCAAACAGATTATCCTTGTCCGCCTAGTCCCTGCGGCCTGCGCGTTCACGATAGGTAAGTCGGACCAATCGAACAAAGTGAGTACAATACTGTGCATTGAAAAAGGTACAGTAAATGAAAAAAAGGAACACGAAGCTCAAGTGCACGAACCGCTAGGTGTCGGGTACGTTTCGTAGTGTACATACGTGCTTGGTGACTAGCGGCCTGTGGTGTTCATTCATTGATCACATTTCTCAAGAACTGTGCTGTTTTTGTCAAGTTTATGTCAGCCATTAGCGCTATTCGAGAAGCAACGAAGAAGCCAAGAAAACCCTGGTACGGGAGCACGGCTTAACGCAGAGAATGTCGGTTACACACCAGCTAACTTCGTCGTCTCTATTTTTCTAGTTGCCATTCATTGAAGATTCTACCGCGAGAGCCCCAAAGCGACTTCGAGAAGAAAATAGTTCGACTGCTACGCCCTATGTCCTAGTCCTGAACGAATTAAGTTAACGTCTGAAACTTTACAAATAATATGTAGTCACAGTGGCACAACCAACGATGAGAGCGCAGCTTGAAGTGTCCCGTCCTCGTTGGCGGCCTGGCCGTACGTAGGTCCTATCTAAGCGTTTGCTGGTTTGTACTACTCCAAAAACGTCAATGAATTCATATGCAAATTCCACTGACGCCCCACCAAGGTTTATCGAACGCATTCGTTCCCGTTCGATCTCCCACTTCGCTTGAATCGACGTTCCTTGGTCGTACAGGTTAACGGATATTTATTTTACATCGTTGATTACTGAGTCACGTAGATACACTCACAGTTGATTTTTCTTCGCTGACCCATTTCGCTTTGTATATTGAGGTCTAAGTTAAGTTAACCGCTTATGGTTAAATGTATGGGACGATGTTCTTTTATTTGGTTCAACAAACATTTCGAAAAAAAAATAAAAGGGTCGTTTGTCAATTTTACAGCGTACGTTTGCTTTGACCAAATTTACGCCTATCAATCAATCAAGGATACTAGTTCGACTACTAATTAATGGAGCCGTATAGACTAAATTTTATCTAGCATGGCTGGCCATCTTTAACTCAGAACATACTTCGTTTCGACCCCTTAGTTTGATCGAAGCGCTTGGTTTAAGTTAGTATTGACTATTTTTGCTTTTGGTTTGTAAATATATCCTTTGACTGTCCGTTTTCTTGCATCCGTCCTTATGTTGTCACTGGCCTGCTGACTGGCCGTTCTTCGATATCGCGTCAACTTGCCAAATATAAAAAAATCACAGCCCCTGTGTTTTGGTCACTTTCCGTATATCACCGAATCTCATACTTCATATCAGCGACGTTAACTCTTTAGCTCGTCAACTTCTTGGTCTCCCTAGTTGAGATTGCGTTATAGTTCCACTAGCCGCTTCTTAAGCACATAGCAGTTATTTTTTCACTCGTTTACTGGCTTTATGCTTTCACCACGTTCGTTGCTTGGCTCGTCCACTGTCTCTAGAATAACTGGCTGCAACCATACCCGCGCTTTGAAACGGCTTCCAGCTGTACCCCCACATTTTACCCACCATCACTGGCACATGGTCGCCCCATCATATCCTATCCGCACCAGCAGTGCTACCGTGACGGCCACGAATGCAGGACGAAGCACTACACGACGAAGCAGCCTTTTCTGGGACTGATGCCCCGTCTTTCTTTCATTGCCACTACTGCCACTACCATAGAACTCGATTCTCAAGAGGGTTGGTCGCCCTGAACCTTTTGAAGGACTAGCAAGGCCGAGGCTGTTAAAGGAGCTCGTGTGTCACGCACGTCATTGGAGTGGTAGGAGGAAAAAGCAGTAGCAGCAGTCTGCTGGATGCTCTGCTTTGCTTCCTTCCTGTCCGGTCCTGTCGTACATTCTGTCTATCTGTCTGTGCGGCCTGCTGGATGCATACCCCCACGTCGCTGAACGTACTGAGAAAGAGTGGCTGTTCTGTCCTTGCCACACCGTTTGTCCGTTGGCGCCTGTTCTGCAAATTGGAATTCTTATGAGAGAAAAAAAACAATTGCCGACCTGCGTCCTGGTGCACTGCCTTCGCTGTTCCAGTATACGACGCTGCTCTGCTGCAGCGACCCTGTTTCATACTTCTATCGTCTTTCTACGTGTTTTTCTGCCACCGACGCCTAGCTCGCGGCAACCTTGTTTCCGTGCTTTTCTTCAAGTTATGCATGAGCTTAAGTTTATCTGTCAATTGTACACAACGAGTGCACATGCGTGTGTGCATGTGTCCAATGTCAAAAAATATACATTTCCCTTCTTGGCGCATTATTTTCCGCCAATATCACGAACTCGCATTTCCATCGTATCAGGCGGCGACGAGTCAGCAGCAAAACAAGCATATGGACGAACCGGTCCCATTATCTATGACCCCAGTTACTTATCATTGTGTAAATTTAAAAACGACGTGGTCCATGCGGTACCAATTCGCACGGGACTACAAGCAGTATATGGGCGCGTCGACAACGGATAAGAAGCCCATATGTCTACAGTAATAGTAAAAAAAATGGTTGCACTGACCGGCGAGGAAAGCGACTCCTTTGGCGGTGAGAATGACGGCGCGACGTAAAGATTTAACCGGGTTGGAACAGACGAGCACAACCGTCTCGCATCGACGCCCCTAAAAGCGGCCTGCAAACGTAAAGGGAGACGGTGTAGACCGTACAGAGACAGTATGGTCCCCGTATACGGAAGCAGAGAATAGAAGGCCAGCTGGATGCTTGGCTCACTCATAACCGGTAGGTGCTAGCGGGGGCCGGCAGGCGCTAACGGGGGCCGACAAGCGCGCGGTATCCTAGAGGCCGAAGCGACCTATGCCTCTTCGCGGTAGTTCGCACACAAGGGAATGAATGGCAGGCTGGTTCGTCGGAAGCTGCCGCCGCAGCCCTTGAGTCTCCAGCATCCAGATAGCGATGCTGATACCGCTAGCACCATCGTAACAACTGTCAGTGGTTAAATTGGGAGGGGGAACGGTGGTGCCGACGTCGTGACGAGTGATCCTTCAGCCGCGCGTCGTAATGGTTACGGATAGCCCGAGAACCAAAAGCCTTTGACGGCCACCGCTTCTTCTTTCTAGCTACCATGCCTCCGTTCGCTCGGTCAGATTCTGGGGCAGATCACGTCTAGGGTATTGCTGATTTTCCACTCCGTTAGCCACAACGACGGAAGGCCGGCTTGAGCTTTGCCTGACAGGCAGGCCAACGGGCAGACGAAAGGTTCTCGTAGCTCAAATGTGTTCGCTATGGCTTGCTTACACAAGAAGACGGTTTCAACATCAACGCCAGTAACACAGCGGCGACGGAACAAACGTCCACCTCATTGGTCCTAACTAAAGCGTCATGGGTTGCTGTTTACCAGTCTTGCCTCTCAGCTTTCGCAATCAGTCGTATCGGCGGGGACCGAAATGGCCGAAGCAGCGGCAGCATTAGCGGCGACGGCAGCGGGAACGATTAGCAAATCGAGTTTTCCAGGCACAAGCCGAATCACAGAGCGATACCGGCAAAGGGGGAGAGATTCGATATCGTATGATGTTATGTTCCTTTCTTCTACTATTTCTCTTACTGCCGTTTCTGCTGATGCTGCTATAGATGCTTCTGTGAATACTGCTGCGATGATGTATATCGCCTACGATCACATCACACAAAGTATAATCCTGTTGTATTTATAGGTAAGTGTGACACTTACCTGATGAAGCACTGCTGTGATTTTGATGTTGAAGGTAGTAGAAGTAGTCCGGTAGTAGACGGTAGATAAGGGAACAAACCGCACTGGACCAATGAGTACAAACACGACGAATAGAAACACAATAATACGAAACTAATTACAACAACATTAATAACAACGTTCTCTAACCTACACAGACACAATATGACGTTTGTTCGATACGTGCCAGAACACTGGTCTGCTAAGAGCCAGTATTTCAGTATTATCGGTCCTTGTTTCTGAGCAATAGTCAATGAGCGGAAATGACTTAAAGATGAAGAAAGATGCACATGTGATATTGTAGTCGTGTACTACTATTTATGGTTCACACATCTATGCAGATCGACGCAAGCTTCCTTAGCTTCAAAGCTGGGAAAGCAAGCGCTTCTTTAGAAGCCGACTGGCCAAAGAATTACGTTTTACGCACCGTATTTCTGCCACCACTATATGTAGTATAGTGTAGGGCCTGATGGTAGACGTATTGTGCAGCAATACGCGAAAACGTTTTATTACCCCATGTGGCAATACGCTAGCGACTCCTTAAAATTACAATGGCTTTAACAGACTAGAACAGTAAGCTGACAGACCATCGTACATTGACTTTGACTATGCCGTGAACTATAATCACCAGTGGACGATCACAATGGGGTACGGCTTCCTGATTGACCCAGTGGGTAAAAGCACACCACTCTGATAAAACACCAACTAGCTATAACACAGCACACGGAGACTGATTTCTGTCGAACATAGTAATAACGTGCGGAGAGCCACTTACATAGTGAGATACAGCAGTAACGATGGCCGCCAAAGTTGGAAGCCTCTAGCAAGAACAGCTACTGTGGATGGATACACTACAAATGGCACAAAGTATAGAGCCTGCTGGTTAGGTTAACTGCTGCCTCTGACAGGCTTCACGGTCTCTATTTATCTGTATCTCAGAACACGTACAACTGTGCTTCTCGACAGTCGCAAGCTTTTGCAGCCATAACCGCTACTGCGCTACGATATTTGACTGCTGGCCGCTGGCCGGAATTGCGATGATCATACAAAAAGCCCAAAACACTAACGCAGCAGTGACCGAACGTTGAACGTTTAACAACAACTGCACGATACAATGGCGGAACGCTACAACACAAACGGCATATGCAGATCTAAGAGGGATAGTAATGAGTTAAGTTGCGAACACGTCAGCCAGTCGTCAGCTCGATCCTGCCGCGCCACAGAAGGGCGCTTCTTCCTCTCTGATACCGAGCCTGCCGAACACATAGAGAACGTTCATCTCAGCCGCGGCAATTCCTTTCGGCGTCTCCTTTCTCCAGAATTCCCTTTCCCAATCGTGCTCTCTATTCCCCTCTCTTCTCTGTCTCTCTTTCTCTCCACGTGATATAGCCACAAGCACTGTTCTCATCCTTGCGTGTCTTGTAGTGTTCAATGTAGCCCTTTCTCTCGTCTGGAAGTGGTGAAGGGAAGGAGGGAATGCAGAGGCTCCGGGAGGCCGTCGAAGGAAGGGCCGGAGCAGGCTAGATGCTATGTATAAGCTAGGGTGTGTTCAAGAAAGAGGCCATGCTAGCGCTATAGAGGGCTTGGAGCTCGCAGGGGGAAATTATATAGGGATGCTCCGGAAAACGAGAAAAGCGGCGAGGCCAGTTGATGTTGGGGCGTTGAAGGGGCGGGAGAGTACTGAGGAACGAGAGTAAGCAGGAACGGAGCTGGTTGGGAAATGGACGGAAAGGGTTGAGACGCAGCTGTCAATCAGTTGCTTGCTGCTAATTCCGTAATCAACACTCCACTGCTCAACACAACACTACCCCAAACTAGTTCGCTCAGTTACTTGCATACAACTCTTCGAGCAAGACAAGCACACGCTAATACAGGCGTCGAACTATCTCCAAGCAATTTCCCTCGTTCATTACCGCATTAAAACCTGAATTTGCCTACAATTTTGAGCACCTCTCAAATCTTGCCGAGGTAGCATGTTCGTGCAGTATATCGTTAGGATTTATGTGAATGTCAATCTTCACCTTCAAAAATTTTGAAGGAATCAAGTGCATGTGCCAGTCGGTTAACGCCTCACAGGTTTAATAATAATAGGCTCTTGAATATAGGAAGAGGGGACTCGGAGAGGGGACGGTAGTGAACCATCGAGTTACTATACACGGATATATACACACATACATACACAAACAGTAATCAAAAACGCATACAATATTCATGATTAGAATCCGTGTAGAGATGTGCCGTCTGAAGGCCTGTTTGCGCAGTTGAACCTTTGTTAAGTGCAATGCCACTCCTAGCATCCCTCTTCAATAGCCCATTATCGCAATGTCTAGTAACTATTATGTGATAATAATGAATACATGGTTACATGATCCACACACACACACACACATATATATATATTAGTTTTAAATATTGTTTAGAATTTTATAGGTAGATGCGGGTGGGATATTTAGCCCAGTTCACGTTACTCTATTGCTTCTTTGCCTAAATTTCAAAAGGTGAGGCTCTATAATACAACCAAATATTTGCTCACTGATAAACAGGACACTAATCCCGCCTTTTTTTTCCTTTTTTTTCGTTTGCCGTGGCTAAAGCTACATTTTCAAAGGCAACTCAAAAGCAAGCTAGGTTTTCTGGAAGTTATTATGGAGCTATATGATTAACCTGAAAACTATATATGGCAGGCTTAGCTCAGGTTATATGGGCCATTAAATTTCGAAGGGGTGTGCCACTGTATGACATCGCTGCTATTTTTGCACAGAAATCGAATGAACTTTTAGTGGCTTTAACGTATAGCTCAGTTTAATAAGAATTCGTGTATGTATATATAGATTAGATTAAACCACGCCGGTTTCGCACGGACCGTAGCGCATTTATTTAACAAGGTGTTTTAGATAAAATTCGGATTGCTTTATTTGCATAACGCCTTGTCTGGACAACACAGCATTGTCGACGTAAACCGTGTCGCAGATAAATATTGCCATAGCTCATGACTCCACCAGGGGGTAATCATCCATAAGTACGATTGTCGTACAGGCCCTAATCCAGTAAAGTAAGTTCATCTTAGAATAATAATACGCACGTTGTCTCTGTTTTTTTTCTCTTCGAGTAAAATATAGTTCGTAGGTATGCTAATATCTATTATTATATTATCTAATTATTACTAAGCTTGTTTCACATGGTACAGTAAAAGTTCACGTGGGTATGTTGTAAAAAAATAGTAGTCACTGATCTGCCTAGCTCATTATAACGCATCGGCTTCTCTAGTCACAACCATAGCCCTTTCTAAAATACAAAACGCTCTCTTTTAGGGTTTGCTGAATGATTGACTTAGTCGAACAGAATCATTAGTGGCCCATATAGCTAGCTCTATTTCCGACCCAGCCTTGTGGGGCAGCAACATAGGTATCTTCAATTAGTATATTCTCTTAAAATCAATGAATTATGAAGCCACATGATAGAAAGGTCTTTGACGAATATACTGCTATGTTTTGCCGTGTTATTAAGCAAATGGTGTGTGCCGAGACAAAATTACACTCGACATACGACATTAAGTTAGTGATTCCCTCCCCCCATCAAGTTATTAAACATAAACTTATTTATTCCCTAATATTTTGCTCGTTCTAGAGCGACTGTACAACCACATCGGTACCCCTTAAGCGATATGCTGGCCCGTGGATTTTACCGACAGTCACCTTCGCTGCCGAACAACTTCACAGATTATTCTAAAGACATGCAAGTGAAAATATAACATAAAACAAATTTTGGGTTCCTAAGGGTCTGAAAAACAGTTATAATGTTTCTAATGTTAAAACCTGAAGCAATAAATGTAATTATCAAGAATTTCCAACCTAAAATAGCTTTCACATCCTTAAAATATGCGACAGGTGTCATGGAAATAAATTATATATGCATCTAACCCACGCTTTAGTCCTGGGTCGTCTGATTATAATGATTTTTACATCATTTTTTCCATATATATATAGAACTAGTACGATTACACTGTTCATTTTTCCAGTCTGGAATATATTTTGATGTCTCTATGTTTGCGTGATTTATAGATGTACTTAATATTACACAGTCACTGGGAAAATTGAGCTTCGGTGATATTAGCTTTAAGAGCTGACTGTATCATTCTAAATGCATTAATGTCTCAGACATATTCCATGATAGTATCAAAGGTTTTGAAATATATAGCTTTTTTTGAATATATAACTTGGATTTTTTCGAAGCTACGATCGAAAATGTTGGTTACAGATTTTTACTAGAGGTAAAATAAAATGCAGTGTTTTGCCCCCTAGTAACATCGGAAGCTCATAGCTTCTAAGCGCTGATTAAACTGATGATGTTTGATTGCGGAGTCAACGGCATGCTGTGAGAACGCTTAAATAAATCGGATAAAAAGGGTCTGTCTGTCTGTCTGACTGCCCTTTCGTCGCAATTTGAGTCCGAGTACTAGGGGAATATTGAATAGGGAAAGCAGGAAGAAATGAGCTATCCAGGACAACATAACACAATGACAGGAACAGCGGAGCAAGTTATGCTCATCAAAACACAGCGTGCAGTGAAAAACGAGCGACGGATAGGTCAGGTGACCGCAACTGTGCTCCCAAAGTAGTGTGTTTACATTGAAAAAAAAAGACCATGAACATTCAATGGGAAAAATCTGCGTTTTTTGTAGTGCTGCTGCCATCTGAAGGAATCCAAGCGATTTGTCTAAGCTATTAACAGCTATTTAAGAAACGTGTTAGTTCAAATAGGCAAAGCAAGGGAAAGAGCAAGGTGGATAAACTGAGGATAAGATCTAATCAAAACGGGATAATGGAACGAGGTTAGATAAGCGATTTTGTCAAAGAAAACTAGCAAAGTGTCTCGTATGTCTCTTTCTTCAAACGGCAAAATGAATAGCAACGAACCAAGGCCTAACTGATTGAGTATGAGCGAAGAAAAGTTACTTTGTATACTTCAAAAAAATAAGTCGCTATTATCACATACTATCACAGTTCGGCTGGACGCATATAACATAAGACGGCCCTTTTACACAGTTTCTAATCCGTGCATAAACATATACAAGACTTTGTACTGAGCATATAGTGTAAATATTTTTAATGGGAATAAGACATTATTAGATTAGTACAATCGGCCGCGCGATTGGCCTAAAAAGGTCAACGAAATTGTACAACTCATACCTAACGGTAAAGAAAGGTGAGGCTACATAGTCTATTAGTTTCGTTCTAACAAAGCAATGTTGATTTTAAAAATGAATACTATAAAACTGCAGATTTTGTTTACGATGCACACAAGTTAGTAATTTGATGTCGTTCAAGTTACTTAATTTATTCGGCTAATTTTCGTATTCAATTTTTTAAAGTTCAAAAAAAAAGTTAAGATTATCGCTTGGTTTATTACCACAGTTTCGCCTGTTTCCGAGCCACGTGTTCTAAAGTTAACTGAATACAAAATGCGCTCGAGAAAAATTATCACGGGTTGCACTACAGCTTTGAGTGACACTGTATGTGTGGAACAGGAATTAAAGAAAAACACGAAACAATTAGTTACCAACCTATAGATATATATTTCTCACACGAAATCACTATATATGGCCGTGTCATAGGCTACATCATTTTGAACACAATATATTACGGTACGTTAGATTACATAATAGGATAGAATTTTCATAAAAATGAACTATTAACGCGCATATATGACCTGTGTAGAACGTGAAAGAACAAATATTAGTCGAAATAAAGGTTTTCGTCTTTAGAGTTAAACGAAGCTTTGCAACATTTGCGTAATCTCCGACGGTTATCGTAGAACTGTTAAATCGTAGAGCAGAATCAGGTTGAGGAAAGTCAGTTAAAAGTATACGCATTTCAAACAAGAAAAGTTGGATGAAAGCTTTTCTGTGAAAACTTTTCTGTGAGACCCTGCAATTTTTCGATAATGGGTCTTCGTTCTTTTAAGGATTACTGGTTGAAGAACTCGTAGGAGACTGGTACCACGTCAGTCCTAAGTCTCATGCTTTGCTTGGGTACTTTACAGTATTATAATCTTAATTGTTCACTTTTGCTTTAGGATATATAGTAGTACGTGCCTATATAGGAACAAAGACAAAAAAAATCAGTGCTTTTCAAAAATCCGAATAATCTTAGGAAACGTCACCGATTCAGCCAAACAAAACTCATTAGCTGCTTTCTTGCACTCTTTTATATGACCATGGGTACATCCGTTCTATTGTTTGTCAAGTATCGGGGAAATCCTGTTGCTAATGTAACAAGAGTGACAGACACAAGCTAATGATGCATATAGGAGAACAACAAGCATATACTCTTTTTTGTGCTCAAAGGGCCATTGAGTCAGATCCCACCTCTTACTTTACTCTTTCGAGTTTTGTCTCCTTCCTTTCAGTCATGCGGCACCTTTCTCAAGCTTTTTTTTGGTACACACGGCTTTGGCATTGGTTACCGCCATACCAACTTTTCACTTAAATAATCATGAGGAAGTGCGCAAATCAACAAATTATCATACTGTATTAATACCGTTTGCTTAGCCGCTGTTGTATTATCCGCAGTGACTACTGTGCAATCTAATGCTCCTTTATGATAGAGGAAGCTGCCACCTGTTCCAGAGCTCAATGAAACGCAGAGTTTATCCCTTCGGTTCGTTACTAGTACTTCTTGCTTTCCATATCGGTTTTTTCCTAGCTGCCGACCAGCCTGGCCATTAACTAACGTACTGCTTTTGAAATCAACTACGTGCGACGACAACCAAGTTATTATGTACTATATAATGTAATGCGTTTGCGATCAGATGTGTCGCTATGAAGAATACCAAATGAGCAGAGCTTTAACCTCGAAATAGCCAAAAGCGTTAATAAAGTCCATTTTTATATTGCAACTAAGCCTAAAGCTGGCCCGGACAAAAGCCTGGTTGCCGCGACTTGAGTGGTATACGAGTCGGGTTTGTGCGGGCCCCGTTCTCTCACTCAGAGGTGAGGGCGCGCCTAACCGCGCTGCGTTTCCCTTACCCCAAGGAGGCGCAGCACGATTAAGCTAAAGAGACAGGCTACACAATTGCTACTTGGTTTCAGTGACCACTTTCGACAATTCCACTGCAATTTTGTTGTGGTTGTGAAGGCGGTTTCCCGTTTGCCGTAGAAGGGCCACACTGCATCACTTGGCAGAACGGAGCAGAGTACCGAGGACCTGGAGAAGATTACGTGTTCGAAATGCGTAAGCTCATACATATACTCTACTACTAGACGTTAGGCTGACTAACTTTACTTAAGAGCAAGCTTTGTTGGACCGGGTTGGGTAAGTTAGTGTTACGCTTAAGGTCAGATAGAGGTGCTGACCATTGACCAAGAAGCGCTGACGGCGTCATTAGTGATCAGTGAAATAGCAAGGCCAATTGGCCCAGTCCATGTCCATTTAACCAGATGGGTTAACTATATTTTAGACGGACGCTGTGGTTACCATTAAGATGCTGTTCGTTTATAGCGTTCCTATACATTTCTCCTTCATCTATACCAGGCCAACAGGAGGGGTGACCGTTGACGCAGACCCAGGTCTATGCCATCTGATGCCTACAATGCGAGCTCGTGTACTTCAAAACCACAGCCAAGCTCAGTACACATCGACTGTAAAGGCCTCGTTTTTCCCTGGGTTACAGAGTCAATTTTATTCTATATAAGCGGAAATACAAATGGTAAGGTAAACCCTATAGTGGTTACGAGGCTGACTGGTAATTCGACTTTCGTCGGCCAAGCAACCCAAGCATAGAGCAGCTGTCTACAACTTCCGTCTTATCGCACCTCATTCACGTAACACGGATGTGTATGACCTTTGGCTACCTATCATAGGCGTAGGTGACCCACGATATACTTATACATATATTTGAATATACTCCTGTATGTGCCGATCGAGGCAGCGATGATAAAAGAAGGCAATTATTTTTATGTGCAATAATTATACTGAACTGGACAATGTCAGCCTATCAACAACCCGTAAAGAACAGCGCCTATTTGCCTCTACATAGAAGAGGGCTGACAGAGGATACCGTGGGAATAGGAGTACGAGGCGAAGTGTTATGAGAAGCTGAGTACGGACCTTGTTAGAGGACATCCGCAGCAACGGATGATCGTTCTGGAACGCGAACAACAACTAAACTCGTATACGACACACAT
Source organism: Varroa destructor (assembly GCF_002443255.2). NCBI lineage: Eukaryota > Metazoa > Arthropoda > Arachnida > Mesostigmata > Varroidae > Varroa > Varroa destructor. The sequence continues at coordinate 40,089,986 of NW_019211454.1, read as the reverse complement.
ATTACATACACACGCCCACATATCCTCGCGTTAAAATACACACACATCCACAGCTAGCTACGGAGCTGTCCCTCAATGAGCTTACGCAGCCCGTCGTCGCTTCATACAACCTAGAGGATAGTGCTGACGCTACACTGTAACCGGGAAAGGGAGAAGTGCTTGATAAGCAGTTAAAACAAAATGTAATTGCTCGGATGTTTTTGGCCATTATAGGTCGCTATAGGCAGCAATATAAAGATGGACCAGGTACACGGAAGGGGAAGACAGCGCTCTACTCCGGCAATTCCCATGTAGGTCTGTAGTAATTTTTTAGATCGCCGTTGTCAATGTATGTTCGCACATTTTGCCATTAATTAAAACCACTGGCAGAGAAGAAATTCACGACATGAACGGACGATGAGTAGCCTCGCCGCTAGCCCTTTCGAGCACGAGCGTCGGCAACAACAATGGCAGCCGGTCATCAACGCCGCCATCGTGTATGGGTATGGCTAACATTTTTGGAATAAAAACGCATCAAGCAAACGCACAAAGCATATAGCGAATATCGCATAGCGTACCTCATAAAAATGTCTTTTTTTCCGCTATCGATAAATATGAATGCCTGAGTTCCCTTTAGTCCGCTCACTTTCTATCCCGCGCCCCGTAAGGTTTTGCTCTCACAGAAATATTTCGACGAGAGAAATGTTTCGCCTCTTCAGACCATCGTTCGTACAACCGGTGTTCGCTATTCGGAAAGAGCTCAACTACGGGTATGGATATCTGAATTCATATCGAGAGACTTGAAGAAGCCGACGGATCGAGAAAAAAACTCGCATTTTTCGTTGTCAGCTTTTCTCACCCAATCGTGTTCGTATCAGACCTGCTCGCCTGTAGGACTGATTTGATTTTGAATCGATCCTGCTTGTGCCGGGCTGCCATGGCGAATGCGGGTTGTCTTCGCCATTGCAAACTGCTATATTTATATGTCAAATAGAGGAAATACCAAAATGGTACGAAGATTAATTTCGAATTTTTTTTTGCTGTCTTGATTCATAGTGTACTACTGCATATTTGCCCCTAGGCGGTGTTGCTTCAGAGGGCGTCCTAAAGTAATCACGTCTAATGTCTTCTTGCTTTGATAGTATTAAAAAATGGATGATAGTTTGTGTAGACAATTCATGCTGTGGAAGCCCGGCCGGTGCTTCTACTAATCTATGTTAGTTAAATGGGCTTCTTTATAACACTATTCAACTGTTTTTCTCGTGAGGTGGAAAAAAGACACAATTACTGTAATTTATGAACGGCTTTTTTGCAATAAGTGTCATATTTTCACTAACCAATTCGTAGTCAGGGTATTATTTCAGTCAATTCCGTTATTGATGCTATTATTGCATATTAACTATTGAGCCCCTCATCTGCCGTATGCCGATATTTGAATAATCGTATGACATACGTTTGTATTGAATTCCTGCTAGTAGGTTATTATATTTCCTCGTATATGCTACATTTCGCCACTTTTTCAATCTTTCCTTTAATATTCTCTAACCGACCATATCCTCTTTTACTAGCAACAATTGCTACTTGATGAGGTTCCCTATGTTTCCGATAGCTTCCGCCCGTCTATTCTCTGTTCGGTGCATATATCTGATACAGATTGTCTACAATATGCGCGTTCACTTAGACTCCATGTCGCCAATTGTTGGTTGCCGCAGAGTAGCGACGTTGAATGGTAATACGTGCATGCGCCTTTTATGTGTACCTGCTTCCTTCGGGAATCCTTCACGCACGGACGCCACGTGATTTAATAGATCAGCGTACAACTGCATGATACTTCGTTCGCATTAGGTTTTCCTGCGAGGTGTCGATTAGACTCAACTTTACAGTTTTACCGAGAACGTATATTTCACGGACTGAGCGACACCCTGACTGACCTTTTGGATATAAGTGCCTCTGAAATATGGTATTGTTGTGCCGTTTGGAATAACGCATTTACTTTTTGTGTTGAGTAAGATACACGGCACTGCACCCGTCTAGCCTAATTTGTCATCCAGCATTCCTAAACGGTCCAAAAAGAGCAATACCGGTCATGGATTCACGGTATTGCTCTTTAAACGCTGACCTGAAACGTGCTAGTTGTTTATTGGGGGCTAAATGATGCAGAAGGTTATCCAAGGTTTCTTTTCATCTTTGCTAAGACGTAAGGCGTTGTTTCTTAAACCGTCTCGGCATCTGCTGTGCATGCGTGCTTCCACTTCAAGAACTCGGCCGTTTTCTATCGACCTACGTTGACCCAGTTAAATTACGCCATATCAATAATATACTGACAAAACCACAGAAATAGAGGGAACGGCCTAAATGTCTTTGTTCTGACTGATTATGTACTATGTGACAACTGCCTTTATATAGTGCTGCCATAAAAAGGTTCCGAAGAAAAACGCTCTCTAGCGACGGACGTTTACCGTTAATTTAAAGCGTCACCTCGATTTTGGTGCCGAGTAAGCTAGTTAGGCTGCTTAGTAGCATCATATACCAATCCGTTCCTAATATAGATCATATTATTATTACGGTGCCATCCGTAAAAGCCAGGTGTATATCTGTCCTAGAGCTTCTTTAGCTGGCTTGCGCTACTAGGTTTCATTGCGACCTCGCTGTTTTTTCAGTCTGAGCTAAACGTTCTCCACGAAATGTACATGTTCTTCAATCGTGCAACGACCTTTTTTGGCCTCGTGACACATGTACCGTCTGGGTACTGCTGTCAGGCGATAATATATTACAATGGACTGCATGATATGATAAGTATATCTGGCTTGATATCTTGCATTCTGATTCACCGAAATCCGTTGTATCCCGTACAAAAATATAGACGTGCCTTTCTTCGTCATCCGGATTAGTAAACTCGCTTATGACACTATCTGAATAATATACCTAATACACCTAGAAAACTACGCTTCAACGACCGAGTGATAGACATGCTGATTTCCAAGTTTTCTTCTACCGCTCACTCCGCCGGAAGATATAACGACTAGTAAATGACGTTTTTGTTCACAACATCGATTTCTTGAGGCCTGGGATCATTTATTGAAATTTGAAAATGCATTATCGGTGAAAAATTAATAATAACAACATTTGCCTTTAGCAGAATGACTCGCATCAACTAGTCTTGTCTTGATCGTCCCACTAACGAATGAAATCGTTATTAGGGGAAGGCCACGGTCGTCCTGCGGCGTGACCGAAAGGACACAATGACGCATGTTAGAACGGTGCGCACTGCAATACATACCAATAACAAAAGTGTTGCAGGCACCTAATTGCTCGTGATGTAAACAACAGCTCGTATCCTCCGAACCACAGCAGCCCAACTGAAATCGTCATATGTGAGGATCCTAATGTAAGAGCTATTCATATAAAATATGGTACCGAGCTAAAAACTTTTGAACATATAAGCTCACTTTAAATGGTATTTGGGATATACAACTGAATCGATTGTCGAGCCATATAAAATACAAAGCTAGAAGCCCCAAACATGCTTTTTGCCATTTTAAGAGCACTATTTCAAAGTATACTCATTTATATAAGGACGTATCTACATTACGATGATTAGTCTTCTTGATTTCAAGTTTTTCTTCATTCAGATCGAGTACGATTTCTCAAAATCGAGAATTAGCACAAGGAATGATGATCCGTGAAAATTTTTGTCTCGGCGACAGCTAATAATTTCTACACAATGCTATTTCGTGACGCACGAACGAGCAAGATTGCACTCGCTTTTTGTCTGACTAGTCCCTGTGTGTGGTTCACTCATTTGTTCCTATTTGTTTCCCTTATTGCTTTCCATTTGTCTGGTTTACCTGTCTGTTGGTGCGGCGTCTGCTGTTGAAGTACTTGTTCTGGTTTGAGGCGAATGATGAATAGGATATATGTTCATATGCGATATATACACAAGTATTCATGTGTGTCTACCTCCAATTGATGGTCACATCTAGTTTTCTCTTTAGAAACTTCCACCTACTTTTCTCGAGCTGTTGCTGAACAAAATGTATCAGGTGTATGCTCAAACGGCCGCGAAGTGTGGCGCGCGGCTTGCCATTACCACCCATCATTAGTCTGCTCTACCCGCCGCAGCCGTGGCGAGAGTTGCAGGACTACGAACAGCGTTACTATGGTCGTTCCATAGCGGTGTTATTGCTACCCGCCCGCTGTGACCGGACGTCTGCAGTGGTACCACAGCATATGGGTGCGACGATGGGGTACAGGTTACGCGGGAAAGGAGAGGTCTGAAAGGAAAAGGGAAAAAGAGAGCTCGCTTAGCCTAAACATATACGAGATTGGGCGCTTGCCATTTTCTACTTCCCGGAACTCTCCTGCAAGTTTCTGTTTCATCTATGCCTTGAACCCGTACACTAGAAAAGGCGACACCAATTCCCAACAGTCGCTCAGGGCTCCCAGAGCTCACATGGTTTGACAGTGATACAGGCACGCATGTCAAGCGCATATGCGGCAAAGCGTCGAAGAAACTAGCGAGCGGTAACTGGCTCTGAGCCCAGTGGCAGGGTTCGCTGAAGTGTCTATCAAGCGTCGCAGTGTCGAGAAAAGTGGGGCAATTGTCGGGAAAATGGGGGTGCGTCTGAAGCAGTGCTTAGGTTAGGAAGCTCGCAGAAGACTTCACAACGGCTGTTTCGCCAATTAGCTGGGGATTACGGCCATTAGAAAGCCGACTGGCGACGAGAGACCAACGAAAGTGGTTCACCGAGAGGGGATAGGTAAGGTAAGAGCGACTAACAGAAGAGGCAGAGCAAGAGAGAAAACAAGGACCAGACACAGAAGCGGAGGGGGGAATAAGCGAGGGGCAGACGGAGACGTGAAGGGACAAGGTGTGTGTGTAAGCGAATGCAGATACTGTAAACACAAGTACCGAATCAGAACGGGCTCGTTGTACAGGCAATACTACGACTGGACGATCAAGCCAAGGTACGCAGCATCGAGCGGGGATAAAAGGTTGAGGGCCGACTACCTGTCCGACTGAGCGGCTACTACTACTACTACGGCTTCAAATGCTAGCACAAACCGATCCTAGGTAGACCGTAGCGCTAGGGTAGAGGAAAGGGTTTATGCCGAAAAAATGCAGAAATGCCAGCGATAGAACAAAAGATGGACGGAAAGGGTGGAGAGAGTAGGGAACGGAATAATGGCGGTTGAAATGAAATTAAGGTTAGCGGGCGGCGTAAACGGTTTAACGTTGCCATACACAGAAAAGTTGGAGCGCAGCGGATACGGCTGCCCGCATTTCGTAATTCACACCAGCGATAGCGAGTGAAGAGCTGGCTAAAAATTAAACAACTACATTACACTATGTAGAAACAAGCAGCGATAACCGATTATGCAGCGTCTATGAAATGAATCACAGAATTCCAGCTGGGCCTACAAAGAACAATATGGACTTGCGTATCTCCAGCTTAAACAAATAATGTGTGAACAAACTAGTGAATCAATCAAACTGCAACCACCGAAGATAGAACTATGTTTCCTGCACGTGTATAGCTAAAAAGTCATATTTCATTTTGCTTGCACATTTTTATATATATGGTTTTTTTTTTTCATTATGTGTGTCGCCGTAACGTAAATGGGGCTATCTTCCTAAATAAACTTCCATTTAAAAAAAAACATAGCTATAGGTGACAATGAAATACAAACAGCAACGTAATAGGCCACTCTACTTCCTTGTCGAAATAATCATGGTGAAATAATGTTCATTATATTGAAACAATGGCATGGTGAACATAATTATTAGTTTAAATACTTTTTGAAACGTCTTTTATTTGCTATAAAAAAATAACTGATGACACTTGAGGTTTGAGTTAGGGTTTAATTCGTATGTGCTCGACCATGCGTGCTATAACTTTGGCTTTTATGATAAAATTAAGAATCCAAATTTATGGAGATAAACGTATCGAACTAAATTAGTGGACGGTTGCGACCTCCATTACTAAGATAGATAAATGTAGATGAAGACAAATATCAAAAATCGAACAAGTTCAATGTCTGAATGTATATCATCATATATGTACATTTTTTTCGACAGGCACATCGTACGGATATCGAATCCATCTATCAGTGCTTAACTTAACTGCAACTTTTTCTTATAGTACAGTTATCATAGGGTTATCAGTAGCTTTTAATTAATCTATATTTATAGTAATACTGATTTAATGTAGAACTATTTCGTCGCGGGTCCATGTGATGCTATAGGTCTACAGCAGCGAAAACAAGCAAAGCTTGAAACATTACGTCTCCTTAGAGTTCACAGACAAAATTTTGCATTTAGTTGCTAGCAGGTATCTGTAAAGTCCAACAATTTTTCATTTACAGCGAGCGTAACCCCGTCGACAAATACGAGAAATCGGCAAAGCGCTCCAAGCAGTCCGCTTCATTGCAATGCCATATATTCCAAGGTCTACCTGAATCTGCTTGGTTATTCTGAACATCACTGAATAAAGCTCGTCTTCGGGATTGGAAAACGCTCCGAGTTTCGAAAGGGGCATTATAAGTAGGTACTGGCCAGACATTACTGGCTCATCTCATGACTTACAGATCCAAATTAAAAGCATTTTAACGACCACGTTACCTGTCCATCGAAGAGAGCCATTGACCTTTAGATAGACGGGAAGTGATTTTACTTGAGAGGAGCCGTCCCACAGGAAAATACACTTGGCTATGCTTACGTCAAACGGCGATGTTTTACATCTAGCTATTTTAGCTCTGAATTCGACCAGCTAGCTCTCGTTTCGATTGTGATAGCACAATGAATCTTACATCGAAATGCATGAAAGATTAGAATCCAACAAAATGCATCTTAAGGCGGTCCTCACCACTATGTCGTAGGACACCTTAATACTGCCGATTTGACGCCTGGCGTGGCAGGATTCAAGCTATGTATATCGTTTTTGCGGAAGAAGTCCGAATCGAGTGAAGTTTATAAGGGATGTATGCGCATAAAGCTTAGCAACAGTGTCACTATGGGCTCAAAAAATACTTCGGCACGGAGATAAGCGGAGCAATATTTATACGCAAGCAATAGGTCTCGCTGGTTCGGCAACTAGAACAGAAAAATTACCTGGCGGACGTACCGCACGCGAGGGGTCATGTGTCAGGCAACGCAGCTCCCTCCCTTCAATCATGCGTGGTACGAACGATATCGAACTCCGATCGAAATCCTAAACAGATATTAAAAAATCAACAGTGTTTACCATTCCCTTAAAGGCATCATTCAAGCATATCCATCTAGGACCTGAGTATTAGTAGAGTGTAAACGCATAAAAGATACCGAGTATAAAGCTAGCCAGCCAGGCGTTAAGGGTAGTTTTCCTGCAATGGTTCGTGAACGTACAAAACTTGTTAAAACGAACGCCTATGTGCCAGAGAGTACCTGAGTGTTAGAGAACATCATATACTGGCCGACTCTCTAACGGTAAATGGACCATTAAGAAGAGATGGGCGAAACCGTAAGGTATCAAAGGGATGAGTTGAAGATCATTCAACGCATTAATCTTACAGCCGCCTCACGCAATTGTTTAGTTGGGTAGTGGTTTTGAAAATCTTAAGTTCGTTGATCTCTGTCACAGAAGGTTCTGATGAACAGAGTAATGCGTAAAAGTAAAAATAAGCCCTGGAAAACCTCTCTATGCGTTCGAGGATAACCGCTTTAGCAAATCAATGAAGACTCTCATTCTAAGGCATCCTCCTTTGAGCACGACCTGATAATCCCTCAAGTGACAGATCAGGTTCAGAAACAACGAACAGTTTCTCTTTCTTGTAACCAGAACAATGTAAATACTTTCATCCAAGCCGAAGCGGCGCGAGCAGGGCGGGATCGTCGTCAAATTTCGATACTACCACGGCCCTAGTCACTAGGAGATCTGCTGAGAGGAATTAGGTAGGGTTCTCACGGTCGTTGACTAGTAGAGCCGGGACCTCAAAGTCTCGAAAAAGTACTTCGGGCGTGCGTTGGGTAGGACCATTGACATCTGGAGCTGAGTGTTTTAATCTCTCAGACAGGACGACGATATCTGCCAACGGATTTACCAAAAAAAGTATATGTGTCATGATGCATTTCTGTGGCTAATAAAACTGGGTTTGATTACTTTTGTTGAAGGTTTCTTGCACCTTTTACCTATATAATTGGTGTAGTTAACACATTTAGATGATGAGAGCCTTTAATTGTACTCTAAAGTGTGAAAGAGGTTAAACAAATCGGTACTTAAAAAATACCTGGATAAGCCTCTGGATCCTTAGTAGTCTACGAGATCTAATGTTTTTACATGTTCTGCACAGTAAATGTTTTGTCTGTAATGATTCAAGATATGAAAAGAAAATTTTCCGCTCCTGTTTTCCTGGAAACGAACCTGACTAACGTCGGCATCACGACATGCGTGACCCCATGACAAAGCCAGCCAACTACGTCTATCTCTTCGAATCGCAATTCTGGACCGACTTAAAGTCTTTTGAAAAACTCCCCACTCGTTTTACCTACTAATGTTTTTTTTATATTACTGAGAAGTAGCTACTAGTAGACAATACTATCAATGCATTGATCCGGTGAACATAAGTTTACATCGCACAGAAATTCCTCCCGATACTATCTAAATCTGTACAAATGACAAAAAGTGAGTCAAAGGTCAGGCATGGGCTCGGATTGGACAATGCCGCAACAGGCGCATACGTTAGGGCCTTGAGTTTTCGTCGAAGGACTTTTACAAAAGTCTTCTAAATGCTGTTTTAAGTAATATGTTTCATGATAAGGTTTTTGAACTGGCGAGAAACTATGTTTGTTTTCTTACATAACAGCTGTCACTTTTGTTCACATCAGCCATTTTCATATATCTCAGCGTTTGTGGTAGATGAAAAATCTGCGTATGAAATTGGCAACATAGTTTGTCTATGTTCCTCGGGGGGCAAAGAATAGTAGTATCGAATGTAATAATCTAACTTTGGGGTAAGCGGGCCGAACTAGCCGGACAGGGTATTGTGTTGGTCAGAAACTTGCCTGACACTTTCGGTGCGTAAAATCGAGGACTGAGATTAGGACTCTTTCTTTCCCAGGCCGTGCACATTTAGTGAATTTTCCATTTGGAGAGACGACATTCATGAGTTTGAAAGCGCGCATTACTAAAGTCAAAAGGGCACAACTGGCTGTGCCTTTAGGTTATGCTGGGACGATGTAAAAAGGTAACAAGATGGGCGTATTTTCAGGGCTAACGATTGCGGAACGTTCTAATCTCATAATATGTACAATCCTTGTCTGTTTTCGGGTATAAATTGGTCCTTGGGTCTATGAGGCCTTTACGCCACCTAACGATTGGTTTAGATAATGAGACGCGGTAGTCGTCTGTTAGCACATGAAGGTTGATAGAAGGATAGAGGCCGGCATACGAAGCACAGGTGTGCGCAAGGGAAGGGTCGAAGCAAGCTTACTAGCCAAACCGTTGCTCTGTGCCAAATTATCTTACCTTCGGTAGAAACCAATCGAAATTTAAGTCGAAATTTACGCCGCATTGTAGGAGTCTCTACAGATGAGACAACTACATTGTTTGTCCTCGTCTCTAGGACGGTGTAGTTATGTAGGTGCTACGTTTAAGAGATAATAAAGGATCTAATGTTAGCGCTTAGAAGACGTATACGGCCGAGAAAGGCTTGTCAACATAATGTAGTACCACATGCTTCGAAATCGAGCCAGCGGTCGCACATGGACATTCACTCTGCCCGTTTAGGAGTTTGCGCGACTGAACCCTTCATACTCGAACATCTTTGGGGAATCAACTGGGGTCTATACCAGTCCGACTAATTGGATTAACCCCATATTGTAGAGTCCACCAGTATCACTCGTAGTAGCATTGCTGTGTATGTTAGGCAAATAAGCCAGTGTCCGTGGGCACCGGCGTCTACAGGTCTTGCTTTCCCAAGGCAGCGTAGGGATACAGAGGTCCATTGGCAGCGTAGCTCTTCCCAGTGGCAGATAGCACATCGGAACAAAGTCATATACAGCGGCTTCCTATGACACCTTTTTACTGCGGAGTACGTCACTGGCTGAGAGGAATATATTTTCATTGCAGACGAAATCAATATGACATAAATGAAACATGGAAACTGAGCCGGTGGCTTAGGCAGCTCGGGCCTTTGACTGGGCACAAAGGGTAGGAGCTGGTGCTTCCATGACCCATGAACTATGTATATAGAACAAAATAGTTGTATGTATTTTGTTTTAGATATACATACTATTTATATCCCCGACGCGCTGAGTCATTTTACAAGATATTCAATTTTTTGCACTTCGTCACATGCTCAGGTTATAAATGGCAGGTCTTATCTGTACAATAGAATCGAGAACCGCCTGCGAATTTTCTCCGTCGGTTATCTACTGGTCAGCGGTGGTGTTTCGCATTAAATATCCGCGAAACCTTTGCCTGAGTTTAATTATATGTGTGCGAGAGCTATTTTTCTTGGCTTAATTTTATTCACCTAGCCTATCGCGTAGCGGCAATAGCGCCTTAGGGTGTGCTTCTGGGGTGAAACATTTTCGAAGGTCGCAACCCTTCTGCACGCCTTCGCAAGCAGCGCACAGAGCCATCTTTCAATGCTAAACGTTCGTCGGTAACTCAAATTCGGAATTTTTCGAGCTGTTTATGGCTTCAAGAACACATATTTTGGGAGCGGTAGTGAATAGCTACCGTAGTTGGTAGACATATTTGTTGACGCATTGTACTCAGTCGTTACTAAAGATACTTGGCCGTTCATAATATATACGTAGTTCGGTATCAAAATAGTTGCTCTCCGGAATCTGATCGACAAACATTATCTGAGGACAGTAATATTGTGGTCGGAGAGCTTGCTACAATAGAAATACAGCGTTCGGTGCTGGCAAATGAACCGCGGAAACAATCGTCAAATTTTAAAGTGCTAAGCGAGATGTGACTTGGCGCAAATGAATACTTTTCTTTGAGAAAACGAGTACAACTTCAGGCAAGCATCGTTAGCTTTTTCTTCCACATTTCAGGTCGCTTTTCTTCAGCTTTAAATCATTATAATAGCTTAGCTTTCAAGCAAACTATTCCGTGCGGCTCTAGGTGACCCGTTGTTTCGCAACCATTGCAAACAACTCTGTGAACCAATTTTTTCCCTATACAGCCGAATGCAAAAGATGCCCCATCCGTAGATCATGTTGTTCATTACTAAAATGTTTCAGCGTCGTAGGAGCAAACTCAAACGCGGAATTATACCAACACTAGCAAGTCCCCTAATAGAGGCTTGTTTATAATTCTAGTGTAACTAACTTGAAAGCTCACAATATCATTCTTAAAGCAGCCATACTAAAGCTAGATATTCTCCAAAGTATAGCGATGTAAGACCACTTAAACTCAAATTATTTGGGAAAGTCTCGTTGGTTCATGGGCAGATTTGATGATTTTGCGCAGCGCCCCATCATGGAACCGTGCTTCGTTTGAAGAGCTATACCTATAAAAACAGTTAACATCGATCATTCGAAAGCTCTGACTTTTTTGTATTTTCAATGTATGCTAAAGATTTTCCTTAAAAAAAAAAACATAATGCTGTCTGAGCTGTAACAAGCATCTATGTAAGCTTGCAAGTACGTGTTATCTCAGTTTAAGATGCAACACAATCAAGCATATATTATTCTATCCACAACAAACAAGCCTTCGCCACTGAAATAGCATTTCGTACTGTTGGGCATCATTTTCCGTTATCTAATGCAATAGCTCTTTTTCAGCCGCGTTAAGAATTTTACTTTTCAGATAAGTGGATCATGCGTAGTTCACCGTAGCGTCTCTTTTGGGACGCAATTGAAGTTGCATAAAATGCAACTTCAGTTAGTTCCCATTATGAGCAGGACCTAGAGCCAATTTCGAACGTTGATTTCGAGGCAGGAAGGAAAACTTTTATGGCTTGCCAATTCCTGATCATTAATACGAAGTCGGCCATTAGCTTGCACACTAGACTATTGATAAAATTGCTTTGTCCAGTCTCGACTGTGCAGCTATTAGGAGATGTAATGTGTTCCTCTATTGCTCAGGAGACGAGCCGTCCTGATGTGCCTCTAAGCGTTCGAATTAAGCTATTGTAAAGTATCCGTCTATGCTACTTTTGTTTACCGCTACTGTGTGCGAGTGTATCGTGGCATTTATATTCATTCAAGAAGATCTGTGGTAATTTCAAAATCCGATGGATATTGTTAACGCGTTTAAATGTTCACTGTCTCAATATAAGCCTAATATCCAAGTCGCGCTGTGGAAGTCGTTACACGCAATGTAACTACGCAAAAAAATTGTAATAAGGAGATAATTTTCGGTCTGCCTGTGTTCACCGCAGCGATAACTAGCGAAGATACGATCAATTTCCTGACGTTTATGTGGCAAACGTCTGCAAAAAACTATATATAATTTCGTAGGTCTTAGTTTAATTGCCATGCAGGAGAATGCCTCATATGTTTCTATCTGATCTCTTTAACAAATCTGACATCTTAATTATCCCTCAAAAATTGCTTCTGATCTATTCAGAGTTGTTTAGAGGAACATGTTTGTACGAAGCCTTGTTATGTATCAGCCTCTGCAATTTCCTCGACAAACGTGAGTAAATTTTCCTGAACTCATTTTTTTATTGCTATTGAATTGAACAAGCACAATTAATTGAAAATAAACAATATCTTTTGACCCTACCTTTAGGTGGGACGTCGAGTTTACAACGTTGAGGTCTCAGGTTTGGCCTCCAGATGAGACTTAGAAATTTATTCAAATTATTTGAAGCATTAAAGCTCACCGCGCGGTTACCTCTGACCAGCGCAAATATCATTACGCGTCCTTCTCGTAGAGTATTAAAAATTAGTCTCCTGAGGCCGTTTGTGGACCTACCCATTCTAGTGATATCACAAGCAGTCGTTTGGGGTCGCAGGCTAGAATTTCATTATTACAAGAGGCTACTGGTATTGAAGGAGTAAAATAAGAATTCTTTTTCTACCTAATTAGGCTTATTATTTAATAAATGCGTACGGAGGCGCTTGAACCAGTCAGCTCAGGTTTTTCAACAAAAGGTTTATCGCTTCAAGCCATCTATCACAATATCGACGAAAAAAACCATGGATTTTTCGAACTTTTAGATTCCGTAATTTGTGGTCGGTGCACATATACAATTCGTTTATTTAACCATCAGTAACACTGAGTCTCGTTATGCAAAGAAGCTAATAAATGCCTTCGGTTTATAACTGATTGGTAGGTACATGGGCCTATTTTCAACAGTCAATGTCTTTTATTTGATGAGTCATGGAAAAAAATTGAGTTAGGACATTTGATCCACACGGGAAAATACGTTAGCTATCCTCAAAGGTTCCGGCTCAATGAGTTTTCATTCATTCATTCATTCATTCATTCATTCTTAAGACAGAAAAGGTGGTTCTATGTTGAATTTTGTTTACCGCTAACATTGCTTTGTCGAATCTGCACTCCTCACTAACATATCATTGATTCAGATCCAAGAAGACGCCTGTGGAGAAACGGATGTCAATACTGCGACGAAAGACAACTATGCGTTATGTAGTTAGTTTTATGAGTATTACCGTTTCGATCAGTGCGATGTATGGTAGATTTCCCTTTGGACTTCTTTCTTCCTTTTGCTGTGTTTCAAGTGTATATAACTGATCAGTATGTTCGGATCAATGTCGTCGAGCATAATTTTGAGGCTAAACATAAAAAGCACTAATTAGCAGAAGGTCGTCCGATATCACAACCTTTCTTGTAATTCGACGGCCGCCATGACGATATGACCATTGATGTTCAGGAACGCGTTCAAGCGTAACGCCAAGATACTCTAATCAAAACCTGAATGGCGACATGTGAAAAATTTCGTGAGATCGGAAGTTATTTTCGATAGAGCAACCTTTGAACAAACTTCAAAAAAGCAAATAGTTTGAAAAGCTCTTAAAGGTAATAAACCAACTGTAATTATCAAAGTGCAAAAGCAACGAAGTGCCGAGGGCCAAAAGGATACGTTGCGGTTTCGATAACTTGAACAAGAATTTCTTCAGAAAAAAAATCTTCTTAGAATCGAGACATTTATCGATAGGGAGTACCGATAGATCTTTTAAACATGAAATCGGATCTTCTAATGCAAGTCTACTTGCAAACTTAGAGATGTTGCTAAACGTGAAACTTGCATAAAGTTAAGGCATTTGGACAGGTCATTCTCTCTGCTCCATTAAAAGTGGGTTTAGAACCGAAATAGAAACAATTGGTTATGACAATACGTAACAATCAATAGAGTTCTCTAAGTCATGTAAATATATTATACTTCTTAGTTTTCGTAAATGGCAAGGCTCTTGGTTGAAGCAGGTCGTATCCTTGATTCAAATGCGTAAATCTCATATGCCTCCTTCATCATTTCGTTGATGTTGCATGGGACATATAACGTTACTGAATGACTGTATCTACCAAGCATCACTGCTTAGCATGGACTTAAGGATTAGCCTATCCGGCTTTATTCTCTTTGTCTTATCCTGGTTTGAAGGAGCGAGCCGATCCCGGCGACTCGTGGGTCCGACCAGTGGTAGACAGATGCCCCGTCAGATAAGGACGACTGGTAGCTTCGGATCGGATCTCAAGTTCGCAGTAGGATGCCAACCGAGTCAGGAGCTGGGCCTGACTGGGCAAGCCTAGCTAAGGTTGGTCGGCTTCTGCTTAAGGCATCAGGACCAGCATCGCACCATGCCAGAGATTCGGGAAAGACTCCGAGACATTGAAGGTGGGTCGTATTGGTGTAGACGCCCTGATTCGGCTTCTCGAAATCAAAACAACGAACGGAAACCCGACCTGGTAAGAGGATCACTGTCCGGATTACTGATAGGACTCTCGATAGATGGCGAAAAGGATAGCTGGGAGCAAGGAGGACGGCAACGAAACGCAAGAGTAGAACAGGCATCTATATAGTAGAAAATGACCTCTGCTTTTCCAGGGACGATGTGAAGTTTACTGTTTCGTGCGCGCACCTGTATCGAGCTGGAGCGGAAGCAGCAGCAAGTAATAGAATTGCGTCACTGTGAAAAATTAGTCCGCGTATCACGACTCCGTTTTCGACTGCCGTTCCACAACGAAAAGCCAATGGGGTGTAGATGTACAAGCTAAGATGATACGAACCATTCTGTCCGCGGAACTTGCATCTCCGATATTGAAAGCCGCGTACTACTGAAGAAAACTATCGACGACGAAGAAACAACTCCAGAAGTTAACACGCAATTCCTCATATAGATGAAAATTCGCTTTCTGGAAGGCGTTTCTCTAGCATCTTTCAGCCAACTTTACGTCCTTTTTTTAGTAATACTGTGAAGTTGCTAAGAAACGTCGCTCGATAGCTCTTTACGCTTAGCCGTCGCTGGTCGCGTTATCTGAAACAACGCAGTAACACAAACTATACGGTCATATAGCGACGGCAGTGGTGGCTATAGAAACGAGAGTGTGGAACTAGCGGATGTTAAGCAGATTGCAAAGTTTTTTCTCGCTCCCGACCAGGCGCGGCTGCTGGTGAGCTTTGCACTTGCTTGAAGGTTTCGCACAGCGGTGGCTACTTAATCACGCATTTACATTGAGCATCGTCGTCGCTAAAGAAGACCAAAGTTAGAAACAGCTAACGAGTTGAGGGGACAAAGAGCGTTCGAGGCACTAAAAGGCTTTCTATCTACTTGGTGCCGCCGTTAGCCCTAACTAGAACTCGCTTTGAGTTGGACGAGAACCAGGCCTAGCTGCACCGACTCCCTCGTTATCATTCGTCGTGGAGAGCGATTCCGTCAAGGTATACACACACACACACAGACACGCATCATGGTAATGCGACCAGTTCTTCTGAGTGTCATGGAAACACTCTCCTTTCGACGACAGTGTTCTCGCTGCTCTGACCGGCGCCACAGAGCAGAGGCTGGTCTAGCGGTCTAATTAGATCGGGCAGTTAAGAGTACGACCCACTGAGATGGCACCGCTGTCGTAGTAAGACCAGCCAGCAAGACTAGTATTGGTCAGTGGCACTGACTGCCTTTGAGATATGTGAAGTTTCCAAGCGAACTTAATATTGCAGCACCGACAACTTTCTCGCTGTCTACAGACACTGTTCTATATTTGCGCATAACTTTCCTTCACTCTGTGCTCTTTGGTACCAGGATGATCACAACCATCAAAGTGGTTAATTTGGCGTTAGAGGCGGAATCTATAAATGATGTTTCTACATAGAAAGTGAGCTCAAGTCGTTTCGAGAAAGCCATATCACATAGGTACTTACTCCTTTGAGTTTCAAAAGGTTAACTGATGTACGATGGTTCTCCTGCGTATGACAACTAACTATAGCATGTTGCTAAGTATATTATAACTGGTTGAATATCACAACGAACAACTACGATTTGTTTAAATAGGATTAAACAGAGTAAGTGCGTACGTTCACCTGAACAAAGCCCCATGCGTCATGTGTTGATAGCTATAACGTATTCTGTACCTTATTACGTTCATTTTAAATATAATTTCGCCACTCATATGGATTAAAGCTGATATTCGACTTCTAGAGGCCAACACCTTTTACCTCAGCAATCAGCAAGCTATTCAAAGGTGCGCGGAAACATCCCCTACTCCTCTAAATGCTACGAATGTTTCCTTTCGTTTTCTAGGCCTGAAGGTGTTTTTCGTCAGAGAGAAAGTGTGTAACCTATAATAGAAGTATAATATGGTAGTAGTGATAATGTTAAAAGTAAGCTATCATTATGACATAGTAATTATCAGATGTACTAAAAATACAACGCGAAATACAGATCCTCAGTGTGATAGTATATTATCTTCGACAGTGCGTTAAGATCGTTTGATACACCTATTCAGTCTAACTAAACTCTATTTAATAGAACCATACTTATGAGACCACATAGAAAATTAGTTGTAAGGCCAAAAAGAGTTGTAGTTATTAGGCCATAAAGTTTTTTTGTTAGCTGACATAATTGGGCGGTGCGTATTTTTCATGCATCTGCACCTCAGTGTTAAGAAACCGATTTACCTTGGATTAGTAATTCATCATCTTCAATTTATTTAATTATCAGATTTAAAAGAACTGGAAAGCTTTCGGTCAGAGCTTGTCATTTTGTCATAACCTTAGGATGGGCTTGAATTTTCAACAGTACGATATCTAGTCATGTTCATCATCTCCTGTAGAAAATATCTTCTCGTTTAACTGATTAAAAAATAGTTTCATTTTTAGTTACGGCATATGTTATATTACTTTTGAATTTTATCATACGGAACATTATCCATACACACTTTAAATGAATTCGCTTCTCACTGTCTAATTTTTATTTTAAAATTTGACATGGCGCCTCGTTATGATAAAGTATTAATTTCTTTTAGAAAAACCTTTTATAGTGGATTCTATACCCTGTATTGTCAAGACTCAGCTAATTAGAATTGTTCTAAACTTGTCTAATAACTCCCAGATTTTGCTAAAGTGGCAACCCCCTCAGCCTGAATCAAGTACAATTAAAAATGACAATACAACGGTTGCATGGCATATGGGGGTATTAGTGTAGTCAGACAGTTGTTTAGTATGTGTGTATGTATTTTCGAGTTCAGCGGCTAACTGAAGAAGGAACGTTGAGGACGCGGCATTGTCAGTTTGCCGAAAAGCGTCTTATTAACGATTAACACTCTGGCAATGTTCTTAAAGACGAAGAAAGCTTAGTTTGTTTTTTTTTCTCCATATTTTGAATGTACGATTTATTTGTAGTGCTGGATTAAGTAATCATAGTAATGACTCGTCTAGCCGCGTATGCTCGGGCAGGCAAGTTTTGGATAGAAGTGACGCGAAGGAATTACTTCTAAGTCATCTATGCGTCTGCGTGCTTACTATGTGCGCCTGCTGTTCGATCTTAATGACAAGCATTTGACCAGATGTGTTTAGCTGGAGGAGAATTCTTCTCGGGGGTGTCATAAGCACAGGCCACTGGGAATGAACTTCTTGCCGTCATAGGGGAACTGGACAGATGGTGTACAGTACCCGGCCACAAATACAACTGGGCTCACCGAGCAAAAGGAGAAGTGCGGTACCGAAAAGTTGCTGTTAATACCACCATTTGCTGCCACCTGCACGAGCTCTAAGTACAAATTACAGATTGCATCTCATGTTGAGACCCTTGACAGATTTTAGAACCACGACGGATCCCCAACTCTATGTCTGCTAGATAGCAGTCGAATGAGGATCGGCTCATATCATCCGAGTGGATGATGATGACGCCTGCCATCGATTCGGCAAAGGCCATCGATCATCGGCTGGCAGTGTTCGATTCTCTGGCCAGCAATGGAGAGGGAGACGAAATAGACGAACGAGCAGGAGAAAACTGCTGGTCTGGGAGCATCAGATGGTTCGGTTCGATTTCACGCAGCAGACACGGTGGCGGCGCTTATGCCTTTAGTATGAATCGCAGCCAAGTCGTGGGGAAGAATCAGTATGGGATGTATAAGGACAACCACTGTGCCCTTGGTAGCATTTCTGCACTTTCCCTTTTACCTCGGTCGTTACAAGGAGGGATGTAGGACTTCAGTAAAGAAATATCTCTCACTTTTGGCAGCAAAAAAAAAGAGAGACTCTTAGGTGATATGGGTACCTTAGGATGACACAAGCGGCGTGACGTTGAACACAGAGCGTATTACGTCACAAAGTAGAATTTACGGAATCGTTAAAAAAGCGTTCACACTTCTGCTATAGTAAACCCGATGAAATTTAACGATATCGAGAAGACCGCGGAAAATGGGATCGCAGTGAGTGAAAGAGGAAAACCGGCGGTCGTGGGACAAAGTCAGCGGACGGAACATCGAAGAGGGAACCGAAGACAGTGGCAACGACAAAAGACAAAGAAAAAAGCTCGCTATTGCTGGTCTTGTCTGTCGCACCAGCAAAGCTCAGTCGTTCCCGCCCATGACTCTGCCTCTGGCTAGTCAGCCATACGGAGTTATCGCTGTCGCGCAGGGGCAGCAACGGCGGTGATGGTGACAGCGGCATTAGTAGCAAAGGTCGCAATAACTTTTTTCACTTTTATACATACTAGAGCCAAGCACAGGTCTACCTACGTACGGACGTGTACTGCAGTTGTTCCGTATGCATCCGAGAAATGTACGAGTCATCGAACAGGAAACCTAAATACGATCCGTAAAGCTAGCTGAAAAAGAACCGAACGAAGACCGCGATACGCAACTGCAACATCGCTAATGATGGCTACGAAGCTGAGATTAAAGGCATTTATTAACATTACTATTTGTATTATTATTACGATTATTAGTACAACAATAGCTACGGACCCATGTTATTGGTTACTCAACTCTATTGCATTTCCATACGAGCAACCGTTATAGGTTGCTCAGAGGTCAGAGAGGTGGAGGCGACTGCAGAAAGCTGTGTAAGATAGGTAAAAATTCCTCGGCCTTCCGTCTGGCCGTTTCTCTAGGGAGGCATACAATCACAAGGAATGGCATAAAAATCGTTGGTTGGCCTAAAATTGACCCAGTACTTTCGGCGTTTACGCCGACATCGTTGTCATCGAGGGAAAGTATGGGATCGCATTAAGGCTCACTGAGACGGAAATGGAGAGTACTGCGGTGCGTACGGTAGTCATATAGCACCGGCATCGCCACTATCGCTCAGAGGTGTTAGTGTAGCATAGCAGTGGTGACGGTGGAAGAAAGGCGCAGATCGGACGCACCAGATGGTCGGAGACAAGTTCATAGGTCTCTATAAGAGCTTAGCGTCAGAGACACGGAAATCATGGAGCTCCGTTGTTACCCAAGAGCCTACGGCGCAATGGTACCATTGGGAAGTCGACGGCAAACGTTGGTGCGGGCCGAGTGGCTAGACTGAGAGCTAGAGACAGCATGAGAAGGAACATGGATGAGCTAGAGTTTCTCCTATCTTTCTCCGAAAGTAACAGGAAGAAATTGGAGAAGAATAAGTGCAAACATTCATATACGCATATCCCCAGCGTAGCAGCAATAGCCGGCCCGTCGATGTGAGCGAGCGACTCAACTATGCAGCAGACGTAGGTAGTCACTACACACGAGGAAAACCAGGGGTAGCACGACAAACGAAGACAGGACCATGGTGAGCCGTGTCTATGGACTGAAGCGGTTTAGGGGATCTCACGACGCAGCGCAGGACGAGAGGGTCTTCAAGAATTCGAAGAAATGAAGATCGAGAGCAAGAGAGACATAGGGAGAGACCGAAAGGGAACAGAATCTGAGTGACTATCTAAACCGGAGACTTCTATAGCTAGCGTGGGATAAGCAATCAGGCTCGTGTATCCACGGCACACATTGCCTTAGGCTGTGTGCTCACAACCCAACTGCTGTATACACTGGCTCGCCACTTTACATGAGCAGGCGACGGACGGCAAACGGGTCGCCCACGTCCGCCTGTCCTGCCGACAACGACACTTCCAAGATTTGCCTGCAGCCTGAGGGCGACAGATTGGTAACAATCAACCAGATTGGCCCTCATGTTCCTAACCGGCTGAGGCTGAACGCGAACGGCCGAATCACGAATGAATAACGCCTGCCTGGCCCACCGCAAGCCAAATGGTCGACTGCTTTTACTGTTGATCGCCTGACTAGAGAGAACACACAGCACAAGACTCGCTGAGTATGTGGCTTCTTGATACGTTATGTTGAATTGGACTTTGATCGTGAAGCCATTCAGGACTATGATCTTTGTAATCAGCCAATGGTTAAACAGAAAGTGTGAATATGCTTATAGATTAGCCTATAACGGTACCTAGCAGTTTTTCTATTTTGCTGTTTGAAATAAGCTATCAAAAGAAAATACAAATAAAAATCGTTATTATTTTTACTATGAATAAAATTGAGTTGGATGCTGGTACGACTGTACATTAATTTAGTTGGCCAACAACTGAGGTCCTTATGTCTGGATTTTCAATCCATGAATGGATATGGTGCAATATTCTTTTCACATAGTATGGCCAAAAAAAGTGTCGATAGGCACGTTAAATCGATTGGGCTCTGATCGGCTACTCATGCCCATGACTCATTTATCTATCCAGCCCATATCTGTCATGTAATATTAAAGTTAGGTAGCATGCGCAATAAATAACCAGCGATTCATCGAAAGGCTATTCGTTACGCCCATGAACAGCAGGACCGAGTTACAGTTATAGTCTTCCGTTGTTGTTGTCATTATCACTAGAACGGGTTTGGTGCTACCGCCGCTTAGTCTTCTAGTCGTCTCACGTTGTTCGTCACCTCATTTTGTCCAGATTGTAGCAGAGCTTTGCTGCGGACGTAAATAGGCTTTGATCCAGAGCGCACACAAAGAGAAGATTCACAGACGCGTCTAGTGAGCGGCAGCCAGCTTTGGACGCTTGAAACAGCTGATTGCTTTCATTTCCTCGCGCTATTTTTGTGGTCGCCACGAGACTACGAAACACGATACACACTGACCATTGCTCTTTTCAGCTTTATTTTTTCTTGCGTTGTGGAACTGTCCGCGGAAATGAGACTCGTCTAATACCGTCGCGACTACAATGGCACCGGCCGCTCACTCGACCGGGCCAACACGAGCCGACTCATTCTTCCAAGTTAACACTAGCTCTCCCCTGTTTCCTCAGCACACCCAGTTGCTGTCACCCACTCAGCCAGTCGAGAATTACAAACAATTTTTACGGCTGAATACAGGCAACAAGGGGCCCATTCTACTGGACCATCCTCGACGAAAGCGTCAAGTTGGGGACATCATAGTAACACGATGGTATAATTACCAACATGACATTCAGTACGACGAAGCCAGACGTAAGCAAAGATCAGTAAACATTCAGGGCTTGCCAGAAGCTGTTCTACTGCCGCTATGCCTGGAGCAGCGGTCGCCGTTGTTGGTATTACCATTCGTACCCGTAGCAACAAGAAAAAAAAGATCTTTTTCATCTGCGACCGACCTCGCCAGGCCATAAACGAAAAATGTTGCAGAGATTGTCACTGTTCTTTTAGAAGTAAGTTATATCTATTATTGATCTTCGAAACTGCAAAGTTACAATGGTACAATCTCACTTTTACGTATACATGTTTTTAGCCGAGCGACTGGATGCTTAATGCTGGCTTAGAAAATGGAGCGACGATAATATTTTGCCAAAGATATAAATGTTATTGTTTGATATTTACCTTGAAAAATTAGCACTTGTTACATTTGCAGTTCAACTTTTTAGTAACATTAAGGCATAAGAGTTCATCATCAAGAAAACTTCATCACATCAGCAACAACAGATCTTACACACCTCTTCCAGAAAGTGCTCTAGGTAGCATGGTAGGTTGTATTTAATCCATGCTAAAATAAATCGGCATTTAACTTCGTAAGTAATGTGCTACCTATGCTACCAAAGGCCACAGGGAAAGTCATTTCCCGACGTGCCTTAGCTAAACCACGCCTGATAGCTAACAGAATAT